>NC_045794.1:49019322-49134322 GCF_009873245.2 Balaenoptera musculus | reverse complement strand
AAAAAATTTAGGAGGGGATTGTTGTTTTTATTGTTCCACAGAGGTAAATGAGAAGAGAAGAGTCAGAAGAAGGGAGAAGAGATGGCTAGAAGCGTGAAGTGATTAAATGAGGACCTTTCTGGGACTATGTGGGTGAATGGGTCAATGGGCCAGTGAAACACCACTGGATAGATGGCTGAAAAACATGTTGAAAGCAATGCTGCCTATTTTTCCATATGGAGTTAATTGTGATGTTAATACACATGCATGCATATCCTCACTAACTTCATGCCATTCACATGTAAGGTCTAGATAAAATTCAGAGGAAAGTGTCATTGTTAATAATAGCTTACATAACTTTTGCTGCTAGCCAAGAGGGTGAACAGTGACCAGATTTACTCTTCCACCTGAAAAGAGCTACAAAATTTGAAACCAATATATGAAACATCTATTTTCAGATATTGGCAGTCTTCCTGAGTTGAGGAGATTGAGTTGAGAGTCCAGTAAGGCCAAGGTAGTTAGAATTCACAGAGCAGAGTACAGTGTTTCATAGAGAATGATAGAAAAGAGAACAAATTTTAGAGATCTTCAGAGAGTCTCCCTAGAGTCTCCAGCTGAGCACTGATTACATGCCAGGAAACAACCCAAAGGCCAGGAAAAGAACCACCTGAAAGGAACAGAGGGCACACTCCCTATAAACTCACATAAGGCCAGAAATAGTTGGTGTTCCTACTTGCCAGAGTATAAAATCTTGAAATCAAGGTGTATTATGTAGAGTACTCAGAATGCTAACACCTCAGTAGTGAAATAAAATCATCCCTAGACTAAAGACTGCTCTGGTTCTACCTAATACAACTCAAAAACTGTTTCTAGTAGCATAAACTGTATCTTAGAAAACAGCTTAAGAATATATAGAAATACAAAATTTCCAGACCCAACAAGTTAAAATTCAATTAAATATTACCAGGCATGAAAATAAGCATTAAAATACAACCCATAATGAGGATAAAACTCAATCAATGGAAATAGACCTAGAAGTGACACTGATTATAGCATTAACAGACATGGGTATTAACACAGTTCTATACTATGTTCCATATGTTCAAAAAGGTAGAGGAAAGATGAATTTCATTAAGTAGAAACATGAAAGATACACAAAATGACCAATGCTGAACCTCTAGAGATGAAAATTGCAATGTCTGGAATGAAAAATATACTGGAAGAGATTAGTAGCCTATTAGACACTGCAGAAGAAAAGACAGGTACATTTGGAAAATTAGTAATGGAAACTATCCAAAATGAAATAGGAACTGGAAAAAAAAGGCATTTTACACATATTAACTCATCTAATCTTAATAAAATACTAGGAAGGCACTATAATTTTCCTCATTTTACACATAAACACACTGCAGAGAGAAATTAGTTAATTAATCATACAAATTCACATGGTAACTAAATGCCTGAGCCAGTGTCAGAACACACACAGCTGGTGGCAGAATGTGTAACCTCACAACATAAAGGCAGAATCAGTCAGGGAAGAGTTTTAAAGTAGAAATTGGAGTTCAGGATGCTTCATTTAAATTCCAAAGTCAGTGGGCAATATCTAAACTCAGTGCAGGATGGTATTGTGGGTTTGGTGTGGGTTTTACAAAGAGCAGCTTTCAGAACTGTGTTCTGGGTGAATTCCTCAGTTGTATATTCCTGTTCACTAATTCTCTTGACTGTGTAAGTATAATTTTCCTAATTACTTTTAAACCAATAGCTTTATTTTTATTTCTATAATTTTTATGGATTCTTTGTCACTTCTACTTACTATTGGTTTGTATTGTTCTGATTTTTTTTTTTTTTTTTCATTTGGGAACACAGTTTCTTTTTTTTTTTTCACACACACACACTGTATTTTATTTTTACAAGAGATAAATAGACTGACACCAAGCATTGTACATGGATGACCACAACAAAAGCAACAATGCTTGCAATTACCAAACATGAAACACTCTCATACTATGTCATAATATTGACATTCAGTCCAGTAATCCTCCACTGTAACAGCTCCTTTACTTTGCAGTGAAAATTGATTTGTATATTCTTTGCCTCTGAGTCCTTGTGGGATTTTTTTTTTTTTAATTCAAACAGAAAGTCACAAAAATTATACTCATCCTCATCAGTTCACTCAGTGCCATGTAATTAATTTTTTTTTCCATCTTGATCTTTTGTTAGCACTTTTATGAGTTCATCAGTTTTTCATTAGAGTTCTGAAAATGCTTATTCATTCAGTGCAGCAGTACAGTCAGTTACCAGAAACCTGTACTTGTCAGAGTCTTTTCCATGAATTTCTTGAAGATGAAACCCTTTTATAGGAACACATTTGCAAAAGCATCAGAGTACACCCAGAACTGTCTGTAAATGACAAAAGACTTAAAAATGACCACAGTTAAAGATTTGATAAAACTTCATAATAATGCAGTTGACAAGAAAATTAGTTATTTCTGAGATATACATTTTAAAATAATAACTAGGATTATGATTTATAACATTATACCAGAACATATAAGATTTTTAGAAATTTCATGTAATGTCTGAAACATTTATATTAATATATTTCCATACAAATAACCCAATGAAAGTTTAGTATTAGTTGTTTTGTTTGTTTGTTTTTTTATACTGCAGGTTCTTAGTCATCAATTTTATACACATCAGTGTATACATGTCAATCCCAATCGCCCAATTCAGCACAACACCATCCCCACCCCACCGCAGTTTTCTCCCCTTGGTGTCCATATGTCTGTTCTCTACATCTGTGTCTCAACTTCTGCCCTGCAAACCGGCTCATCTGTACCATATTTCTATGTTCCACATACATGCGTTAATATACGATATTTGTTTTTCTCTTTCTGACTTACTTCACTCTGTATGACAGTCTCTAGATCCATCCATGTCTCAACAAATGACTCAATTTCATTCCTTTTTATGGCTGAGTAATATTCCATTGTATATATGTACCACAACTTCTTTATCCATTCATCTGTTGATGGGCATTTAGGTTGCTTCCATGACCTGGCTATTGTAAATAGTGCTGCAATGAACATTCGGGTGCATGTGTCTTTTTGAATTACGGTTTTCTCTGGGCATATGCCCAGTAGTGGGATTGCTGGGTCATATGGTAATTCTATTTTTAGTTTTTTAAGGAACCTCCATATTGTTCTCCATAGTGGCTCTATCAATTTACATTCCCACCAACAGTGTCAGAGGGTTCCCTTTTCTCCACACCCTCTCCAGCATTTGTTGTTTGTAGATTTTCTGATGATGCCCATTCTAACTGGTGTGAGGTGATATCTCATTGTAGTTTTGATTTGCATTTCTCTAATAATTAGTGATGTTGAGCATCTTTTCATGTGCTTCGTGGCCGTCTATATGTCTTCTTTGGAGAAATGTCTATTTAGGTCTTCTGCCCATTTTTGGATTGGGGTGTTTGTTTCTTTAATATTGAGCTGAATGAGCTGTTTATATATTTTGGAGATTAATCCTTTGTCCGTTGATTCGTTTGCAAATATTTTCTCCCATTCTGAGGGTTGTCTTTTCATCTTGTTTATGGTTTCCTTTGCTGTGCAAAAGCTTTGAAGTTTCATTAGGTCCCATTTCTTTATTTTTGCTTTTATTTCCATTACTCTAGGAGGTGGATCAAAAAAGATCTTGCTGTGATTTATGTCAAAGAGTGTTCTTCCTATGTTTTCCTCTAAGAGTTTTATAGTGTCCAGTCTTATATTTAGGTCTCTAATCCATTTTGAGTTTATTTTTGGGTATGGTGTTAGGGAGTGTTCTAATTTCATTCTTTTACATGTAGCTGACCACTTTTCCCCGCACCACTTATTGAAGAGACTGTCTTTTCTCCAATGTATATCTTTGCCTCCTTTGTCATAGATTAGTTGACCATAGATGCGTGGGTTTATCTCTGGGCTTTCTATCTTGTTCCATTGATCTATGTTTCTGTTTTTGTGCCAGTACCATATTGTCTTGATTACTGTAGCTTTGTAGTATAATCTGAAGTCAGGGAGTCTGATTCCTCCAGCTCCGTTTTTTTCCCTCAAGACTGCTTTGGCTATTCGGGGTCTTTTGTGTCTCCATACAAATTTTAAGATGATTTGTTCTAGCTCCGTAAAAAATGCCATTGGTAATTTGATAGGGATTGCATTGAATCTGTAGATTGCTTTGGGTAGTATAGTCATTTTCACAATGTTGATTCTTCCAATCCAAGAACATGGTATATCTCTCCATCTGTTGGTATCATCTTTAATTTCTTTCATCAGTGTCTTATAGTTTTCTGCATACATGTCTTTTGTCTCCCTAGGTAGGTTTATTCCTAGGTATTTTATTCTTTTTGTTGCAATGGTAAATGGGAGTGTTTCCATAATTTCTCTTTCAGATTTTTCATCATTAGTGTATAGGAATGCAAGAGATTTCTGTGCATTAATTTTGTATCCTGCAACTTTACCATATTCATTAATTAGCTCTAGCAGTTTTCTGGTGGCAGTTTTAGGATTCTCTATGTAGAGTATCATGTCATCTGCAAACAGTGACAGTTTTACTTCTTCTTTTCCAATTTGTATTCCTTTTATTTCTTTTTCTTCTCTGATTGCCATGGCTAGGACTTCCAGAACTATGTTGAATAATAGTGGTGAGAGTGGACATCCTTGTCTCCTTCCTGATCTTAGAGGAAATGCTTTCAGTTTTTCACCGTTGAGAATGATGTTTGCTGTGGGTTTGTCATATATGGCCTTTATTATGTTGAGGTAGGTTCCCTCTATGCCCGCTTTCTGGAGAGTTTTTATCATAAATGGGCGTTGAATTTTGTCAAAAGCTTTTTCTGCATCTATTGAGATGATCATATGGTTTTTATTCTTCAATTTATTAATATGGTGTATCACATTGATTGATTTGCGTATATTGAAGAATCCTT
Source organism: Balaenoptera musculus (assembly GCF_009873245.2). Classification (NCBI taxonomy): domain Eukaryota; kingdom Metazoa; phylum Chordata; class Mammalia; order Artiodactyla; family Balaenopteridae; genus Balaenoptera; species Balaenoptera musculus. The sequence goes on along the minus strand of NC_045794.1, from coordinate 49,129,386 downwards.
GCATCCCTGGGATAAATCCCACTTGATCATGGTGTATGATCCTTTTAATGTGTTGTTGGATTCTGTTTGCCAGTATTTTGTTGAGGATTTTTGCATCTATATTCATCAGTGATATTGGTCTGTAATTTTCTTTTTTTGTAGTGTCTTTGTCTGGTTTTGATATCAGGGTGATGGTGGCTTCATAGAATGAGTTTGGGAGTGTTCCTTCCTCTGCAATTTTTTGGAAGAGTTTGAGAAGGATAGGTGTTATCTCTTCTCTAAATGTTTGAAAGAATTCACCTGTGAAGCCATCTGGTCCTGGACTTTTGTTTGTTGGAAGATTTTTAATCACAGTTTCAATTTCATTACTTGTGATTGGTCTGTTCATATTTTCTATTTCTTCCTGGTTCAGTCTTGGAAGGTTATACCTTTCTAAGATTTGTCAATTTCTTCCAGGTTGTCCATTTTATTGGCATAGAGTTGCTTGTAGTAGTCTCTTAGGATGCTTTGTATTTCTGTGGTGTCTGTTGTAACTTCCCCTTTTTCATTTCTGATTTTGTTGATTTGAGTCCTCTCCCTCTTTTTCTTGATGAGTCTGGCTAATGGCTTATCAATTTTGTTTATCTTCTCAAAGAACCAGCTTTTAGTTTTATTGATCTTTGCTATTGTTTTCTTTGTTTCTATTTCATTTATTTCTGCTCTGATCTTTATGATTTCTTTCCTTCTGCTAACTTTGGGTTTTGTTTGTTCTTCTTTTTCTAGTTCCTTTAGGTGTAAGGTTAGATTGTTTACTTGAGATTTTTCTTGTTTCTTGAGGTAGGCTTGTATAGCTATAAACTTCCCTCTTAAAACTGCTTTTGCTGCATCCCATAGGTTTTGGGTCGTCGTGTTTTCATTGTCATTTGTCTCTAGGTATTTTTTGATTTCCTCTTTGATTTCTTCAGTGATCTCTTGGTTATTTAGTAACGTATTGTTTAGCCTCCATGTGTTTGTGTTTTTTACGTTTTTTTCCCTGTAATTCATTTCTTTTTTTTTTTTAATTTTATTTATTTATTTTTGGTTGTGTTGGGTCTTCGTTTCTGTGCGAGGGCTTTCTCTAGTTGGGGCGAGTGGGGGCCATTCTTCATCGCGGTGCGCGGGCCTCTCACTATCGCGGCCTCTCTTGTTGCAGAGCACAGGCTCCAGACGCGCAGGCTCAGTAGTTGTGGCTCACGGGCCCAGTTGCTCCGTGGCATGTGGGATCTTCCCAGACCAGGGCTCGAACCCGTTATCCCCTGCATTGGCAGGCAGACTCTCAACCACTGCGCCACCAGGGAAGCCCTGTAATTCATTTCTAATCTCATAGCATTGTGGTCAGAAAAGATGCTTGGTATGATTTCAATTTTCTTAAATTTACTGAGGCTTGATTTGTGACCCAAGATGTGATCTATCCTGGAGAATGTTCCGTGCGCACTTGAGAAGAACGTGTAATCTGCTGTTTTTGGATGGAATGTCCTGTAAATATCAATTAAGTCCATCTTGTTTAATGTGGCATTTAAAGCTTGTGTTTCCTTATTTATTTTCACTTTGGATGATCTGTCCATTGGTGTAAGTGAGGTGTTAAAGTCCCCCACTATTATTGTGTTACTGTCAATTTCCTCTTTTATAGCTGTTAGCAGTTGTCTTATGTATTGAGGTGCTCCTATGTTGGGTGCATATATATTTATAATTGTTATATCTTCTTCTTGGATTGATCCCTTGATCATTATGTAGTGTCCTTCCTTGTCTCTTGTAACATTCTTTATTTTAAAGTCTATTTTATCTGATATGAGTATAGCTACTCCAGCCTTCTTTTGATTTCCATTTGCATGGAATATCTTTTTCCATCCCCTTACTTTCAGTCTGTATGTGTCCCTAGGTCTAAAGTGGGTCTCTTGTAGACAGCATATATATGGGTCTTGTTTTTGTATCCATTCAGCAAGCCTGTGTCTTTTGGTTGGAGCATTTAATCCATTCACGTTTAAGTTAATTATTGATAGGTATGTTCCTATGACCATTTTCTTAATTGTTTTGGGTTTGTTTTTGTAGGTCCTTTCCTTCTCTTGTGTTTCCTGCCTAGAGAAGTTCATTTAGCATTTGTTGTAGAGCTGGTTTAGTGGTGCTGAATTCTCTTAGCTTTTGCTTGTCTGTAAAGCTTTTGATTTCTCCATCAAATCTAAATGAGATCCTTGCCGGGTAGAGTAATCTTGGTTGTAGGTTCTTCCCTTTCATCACTTTAAGTATATCATGCCACTCCCTTCTGGCTTGTAGAGTTTCTGCTGAGAAATCAGCTGTTAACCTTATGGGAGTTCCCTTGTATGTTATTTGTCATTTTTCCCTTGCTGCTTTCAATAATTTTTCTTTGTCTTTAATTTTTGCCACTTTGATTACTATGTGTCTCGGCGTGTTTCTCCTTGGGTTTATCCTGTATGGGACTCGCTGCACTTCCTGGACTTGGGTGGCTATTTCCTTTCCCATGTTAGGGAAGTTTTCGACTATAATCTCTTCAAATATTTTCTCTGGTCCTTTCCCTCTCTCTTCTCCTTCTGGGACCCCTATAATGCGAATGTTGTTGTGTTTAATGTTGTCCCAGAGGTCTCTTAGGCTGTCTTCATTTCTTTTCATTCTTTTTTCTTTAGTCTGTTCCACAGCAGTGAATTCCACCATTCTGTCTTCCAGGTCACTTATCCGTTCTTCTGCCTCCGTTATTCTGCTATTGATTCCTTCTAGTGTAGTTTTCATTTCAGTTATTGTATTGGTCATCTCTGTTTGTTTGTTCTTTAATTCTTCTAGGTCTTTGTTAAACATTTCTTGCATCTTCTCAATCTTTGCCTCCATTCTTATTCCGAGGTCCTGGATCATCTTCACTATCATTATTCTGAATTCTTTTTCTGGAAGGTTGCCTATCTCCACTTCATTTAGTTGTTTTTCTGGGGTTTTTTCTTGTTCCTTCATCTGGTATATAGCCCTCTGCCTTTTCATCTTGTCTATCTTTCTGTAAATGTGGTTTTTGTTCCACAGGCTGCAGGATTGTAGTTTTTCTTGCTTCTGCTGTCTGCCCTCTGGTGGTTGAGGCTATCTAAGAGGCTTGATGGGAGGCTCTGTTGGTGGGTAGAGCTGACTGTTGCTGTGATGGTCAGAGCTCAGTACAACTTTAATCCACTTGACTATTGATGGGTGGGGCTGGGTTCCCTCCCTGTTGGTTGTTTTGCCTGAGGCAACCCAGCACTGGAGCCTACCTGGGCTCTTTGGTGGGGCTAATGGGAGACTCTGGGAGGGCTCACGCCAAGGAGTACTTCCCAGAACCTCCGGTGCCAGTGTCCTTGTCCCCACGGTGAAACAGAGCCAGCCCCTGCCTCTTCAGGAGACCTTCCAACACTAGCAGGTAGGTCTGGTTCAGTCTCCCCCAGGGTCACTGCTCCTTCCCCCAGGTCCCGATGCACACACTATTCCATGTGCACCCTCCAAGAGTGGGGTCTCTGTTTCCCTCAGTCCTGTCGAAGTCCTGCAATCAATTCCCACTAGGCTTCAAAGTCTGATTCTCTATGAATTCCTCCTCCCGTTGCCGGACCCCCAGGTTGGGAAGCCTGACGTGGGGCTCAGAACCTTCACTCCTGTGGGTGGACTTCTGTGGTATAAGTGTTCACCAGTCTGTGAGTCACCCACCCAGCAGTTATGGGATTTGATTTTACTCTGATTGCGCCCCTCCTACCGTCTCACTGTGGCTTCTCCTCTGTCCTTGGACGTGGGGTATCCTCCTTGGTGAAGTCCAGTGTCTTCCTGTCGATGATTGTCCAGCAGCCAGTTGTGATTCTGGTGCTCTCGCAAGAGGGAATGAGAGCACGTCCTTCTACTCCGCCATCTTGGTTAATCTATTGTTCTGATTTTGTTTCTTATTTTTATGTCTTTTTTTTTATGATTATCAGTGCTTCTTTATCCCTATTACTTTTTCAAATTAAATGCCTTCAAAAGAATAATTATAAGATATGTAAGAAATAACAACAACGATAACACCTAAATACTCACCTTTCCCTAACATTCCATTGGATATCCTTCACTTTTGGAAGGCAGTGACATTTATTAGGCATAGGATTGTTACACTAAGGATATGTACATACTTATATATGTCCTGCTGTGCACATTCATGAGCTTATTTAGGGTATATGCCTAAAAGTGGAATTGCTTTGCATATGGTATGTGTATCTTCAGCTTTAACAGACAATGTTAGAATGTCTTCCAAAGTTGTTGATCAAGTTATATTCCCCCAATGTGTGTAACAATTCCTGTTAATCCATATCCTTCACAAAACTTACCATTTTTATACTCTTCATTTTTTTCCATTTTGTGACTATAAAATGGTGTCTGATTATGGGTTTTGTTTGCAAGTTGTCTCTTCTTACCTTTATATTCCCAGAGGCTAGGACAGTTCTACCAGTTGGTAGTCATCGGGTATATATTTGTTGAATGGATAAATGAAGTTCAAGATTCAGTCTGGTTGATTAAGAGAATGGTAATGCTGTTAACAGAAATAAAAGGAAAAGGGAGAAATATGATGAGATTGTTTCTTTGAAGGTCAGGTAAGATTTTAAAAATGAAATAAACTGAAAACTAGATTGTCAGTTGGAAGACAGTGGCCACATCAATTGAAAAACGTCATATATTACTGCAATCTCCTCTTTGTATTAGTGACTCCCAAAATTCAGTCCAGTAAGGATAAAATTATTTGCTATGACTTATTTTTTTAAGACAAATTGTTTTCTTCATAGTAGATGAAAATCATCTTGTCTTAAATATTTTAAAATTTGGCAAGAAAGCCTAAGTAAATTATGCATGTGTATATATTTTTATCCATCACTGATCTTGTCATTGAATTTTTTTTATAATTAAGACTGAATGCTGAGATAAATGAGTCATCTGTAAGAAACTTGTCCTGATGACTAATCACACATTATTTCAAAGAGAAGATGTAAGCATTGTTAATGCTTCAATTTAAGAACTGTTTCACTATTAACAAAGGAAGTGCCCTTAGAAGTAGAAAACAAAAACAAAAAACCTGAGGCTATAATAAGCTGACCTAGTCATTATGGCTTATAAGCAAAGTCAAGTTTTATGATTACTAGTGGATTAATAAATGCCTGTGTAACTGGAAGGTTTAATCCACTTAATATATTTAAACTGGTTATGTGATGAACTCTATGTTCAATGAATATTTTCTCAGACTTTCACTTTAATTTGGTTATGCCTGCCTGAGCCTATCAGCATTTCAGCATATCATGTAGATTGTTATTTTCACAGTTACCTGTTTTATTATTATGGAAATAATGGTTTAAGAGTAATTTGATATTGTACTTTTCAATGTTGGGAAGAAGGATTCTCCAAACATACTGTGTTTATTTTTGTATAATCTTGAACTAAAATTGTAATCTCTTAATATTTAGGCAAGAACTAAATTCCTGTATAGACTGAAGTTTGTGTTTGGCATAAAAAATGACAGGCATTTATTCCACTGGAAGATATAATTAAATTTTAGAAATAAAAAAAATAGTTTGTAAGGTTCTTAAATTGTTGTATCTGTCCATTTGTGTATTTGCAGATTTGGCTTATTATATTCATTAGTGTTGGAAAAGTGAATCTGAATTTCAGAGGATAAACCATAGGGATGGCAAAATAATGGAAAAAGAAAGTAGGAAAAGGAAAAAACTGGTAGCGTTCATACTTTCATTCACTTAGTCACATATTTTCTCATTCACTTTTTAATATCTCTCTTATGAATTTACTAAGTTTCTATTGTATATAAGTTTTCTGTTAGGCATTGTTATGGGTTGAATTGTGTCCACCCCAAATTCATATGTTGAGGTCTTAACCTCCAGTAGTTCAGAATGTGACCTTAGTTGGAAATAGGTCATTGCAGATGTAATTTGTTAACTTAAGATGAGGTCGTACTGTAGTAGTGTGGGCCCATATTCCAATATGACTAGCGTCTTTATAAAATGAGGGAAATTTAGACACAGACATATACACAGGGAGAATGCCTTATGAAGACTGGAGTTATGCTACCATGAGCCAAAGAACAACCAGAAGCTAGGAGAGAGGCCTGGAACAGATCCTTCCCTAGCATCTTTAGAGGCAGCATAACCCTGCTGACACCTTGATTTCAGACTTCTGGCCTCCAGAACCATGAGACAGTAAGTTTCTGTTTTTTTAAGCCACCCAATTTATTGTACTTTGTCACGGCAGCCTTACCAGACTAATACAGGTAGCTTTTTGACATAGAAGTAAGGTCAACCAATGCCAGTAGATCCAAGTTTACACTTGCCCTTGAGGGAAGGGCAGAATATGGAGAATCTATAGGGTTAGATTAAGGAGAAATCGATTTACTACTAAATGCTCGCAGTGTTAATTGATGAGAAAAAAACAGTTAAATTGTAGAATTAAAAATATTCATGAATGCCCTGAACATTTTAACTTCAAACATATAAACGTACATTTATCAATTTTTTGATGCCTAGCCAAGACTTTTCTTTTTCACTGATTGAAATTCAACATCATTTTTTGGCATAAACCACACCCATAAGGCATTATCTAAGATTTCCAGTTTGAACATATTTAAAATAGAACAAGGCTATATGCATATATAATCATATTGAGTGAATAATTCTGGGTATTTATGACCTTTTTTCCCTCAGTCTTTTAAAGTTGACAGCCAATAGCAATGATTTTAAATATAAATCCCATTTGGACTTCCCTGGTGGTCCAGTGCCTAAGACTCCATGCTCCCAATGCTGGGGGCCCAGGTTTGATCCCGGGTCAGGGAACTAGATCCCACATGCTGCAACTAAGAGTTTGCATGCCGCAACTAAAGATCCCACATGCCGCAATGAAGATCCTGCATGAGGCAACGAAGATCCTGCATAGCCGAATAAATAAATAAATAAATATTTTAAAAATAATTATAAATCCAATTTATCAAGTCTTTCCATATTATTCAAATTAGTTTTCACAGAAACAACAGTTTTTCCCTTTTACACTCATATCAATTTACATAATAATAAATTACTTTCTGTAATGACACTGACAAGTCCAACTGATAGAAACAGATTGGAAACCAATGTCATTGATTTACTGGTAAAAGAAATAAATAAGGCTGCTAGGAAGTAGTCTAACAGCTGTGAGATTTCAGTATTCTCTGGACATCAGACTTTACAGAGGGAACAAATGGCACTGGTTAATCTGGTAAGTTGAGTTAGTAGAGATTAATTAAAAGAGTTTCCTCTAGTATTTAAAAAGGGCAGAGGTGTAAGAGAAGAGGAAATTGGTGAGAAGAAGTGCTGAACAAAATCTGTAGTCAGCTGACAAGTATGAATTAAGTGCTTACTATGTTCTATGCATTAGAGTTACATGAGGGAAGGAAATAAAGTTCGTATTCTCAAGGAGCTTATTTTCTTAATAAACATATTATTATATAATTAATTGAGGTGTGATGAAGGCTGAGATGAAAAATAAAACAAAGTAGGGAAAGAAAAAAATGAGTGTTTTTTAGATGTTTGTTAATGAGGACCTCTCTGATAAGGTGAGATTTAAGTAGAGACATTAATAAAGTAACGGGGTTATCCATGAGGATATCTGGAGGATAGTCTTTCCAGGCAGAGACAGGAATTACTTGGCATTAATCACAGGCAAGTAAGGACACCACTGGGACAGAGGAAAGTGAGTAAGGTGGGGAGTGAGAGGAAATTGAAACAGTGATCACAGAGGCTGGGGATGAGGGTAGAGGATGAAGATCATGAGATTCCTTTCAGGAAGATGGGAATTCATTGGAGGGATTTTAGCGGACAGCAAAATGTTCTACTTGTATTTCAAAAGGATCGTTATGTTGGCTGTGTGGAAAATAAACCAGAGATGACAGCTAGCAATAGTGGTATTGGTATTTACAAACTAGACTCTGTTAAACCCAGATCATGCCAGTTTGTTCCCCATTCAGCTCACAGCCATCTTTAAGGTTCTCTGCATCTTTCCTAGAATCCTCCAAACCTGCTTTAATTCCAATGAATCCTATGTCACTACATGGCCTTCTCAATCTCCTCAGTTGTTGATAACATCAACCTAAAATTCATTCCTGACTTATCCCCCATCTCTCATTGCCCACATCCAATCAGCCACTAAGTCTCTTCTGTCCATTTCCACTGTTAGGAACTGGTCTAAACTAACCAAACCTCAGGCCCCTAACCCAGGTCCCAACATCTATGCTTGCCTCACTCTAATATGTTTTCACCTCAGCTGCTGAAGTGAAACTTCAAAAATATAAATCAAAGACTTTTCTAAAATTCATTTCATTCTCTTGCTGAAAACTTTTCGCTGGCTTCCCATTTCCTGAAATATAAAGACCAAAATCTTTAAATGAGCCACACTTGTGCCTGCCTACTCACCTATCTCTGAAGTCTCATATCCAACTACTCTTCTCTTCTTGTTCAGTAGGTAGCTATTTGATCTTCTTTTGTTAAACTGTCTAAGATCTTCCCTGAGTTATATGATTCTACTTTAGCACAAAATCATTCACTCCCCTAATCTCCCCTTCTTTTTAACTCTTACTTATTCCATTTTTTAATCTCAGTTTTGTTGTTGCAAGACTCCACTGACTTCTTATGCGGACCTGGGTTACAATTGTGTGTTTCCATCATAGCATGTAGATTGACCTTTATGCACTGTAAGTGCCATGAAGACAAGAGCTGTTTTCTCTTCTGCCCCCAGAATCTGTCAATGTATAGAATGTGATAGAGCGATATATACATAAATGAATGAATAAATGAATGTGTTTCCCTCTCATACTAAATCAACAGTGTTTATTAATAATCTTCTCTCCTCTATGATTATGTCTATGATACTGTTTGGTAGCAGTAATTTCTTTCCTCCATGAAGAGATCAGACTTCACCTTGCCTTATTCTTTGTGAAAGTTTTCAGTACAAAATTCAATCCTGAATTCAAGATTAGACTAGACTGGGGGAAGTAATACAAGTATGATCATTATTATCATGCAATGGGTTTTCCTCCTCATTAGCAGAACCCTGGAGGAGAAAGGGAAGAACATAGTCTCTATTCCTTCAACTCTTTGCTAAAATGGCACCTTCTAGTGAATCTTTCCCTACCATGTTCTTTAAAATTGCCAGTTCCCACATATCATCATATTATAGCCAGCTCTATACCTTTATCTGATAGTCCTTTCCTTCATTTAAGTGGAATTCCTAGGGTATTCTGGGCTTTACCTGACACTTCTTGTATCTTCTGTGTACTTCTAAAGCCTGTTCTCCTACTTTCCTTGATCAGCTCTCTTTTCAGACCCCAGAACCAAGCCTGGAGCTTACCTCTATATGTCAAATTCTTTTTCACACATGATGATAGGTCAGGAAGAGTATAGTGACTCTGCCCCACATACTTGTGTTTTTCCTCGCTTCCAGCTAACTCTTGTCTCCTAGTCCTAATGCTCACAAACTACTCACTGCATGGTCAGCACATTGATGCTGGTGGTCTTTGCACTAGATGCCCAGTCAGGGCTAAATCCATACAAATATTGATATGCTTACTCTATGGTACCTTTTTTAGCCATTCTTGTCGTACCTGCAGGTTCAAGCCTGAATCTAGCATTGGGTTTATTGTGTAATCCAAAATGTATTGTGTGATCCAAAAAAGCATTGAGGAAGGTTAGTTGGAGCTGATGGTGGGATGTTCCCTGGGATATATTACGAAGCAACTGTGGAGATGCCTGTCTGTGGAAGGTGAGCATCTGGTAGTTGGACAGAAGCAAATGAGGTACCTGAAACAAGAAAACAGGCAAAAGTTACGGGGGCATCCTACTGGGAGGAATCAAATCTTTAGCCTTGAGTAGCTTTTAATGAGTCAGATCTCCACCTTCATATAATATCTTAATTAATCAGTCATTCCAGCTTAGAGTGGTCTCTTCCTCTTCTAAGCAGTCTACTGTTGGTTGAGTTACTTTACTAGTTAATTTTTATTTTAAAAGTTTTATGGACTTATATCTTGCCTCTTCAATTGTGATTTTTTTGAAGGTGGGCACACCTCTAACAATAGAGTACATTTCACCTTATAATGATCAATAAGCACACACTAAATTGATTCAATTGATTCAACTCTTCTGTGACAACGACTACAGAACAACTTTAGGGTGCGGAGTTGGGGGTAACATGTAAAAAAGAAGTCAAAATTCACACTGAACACTATTACAGTTCACATAATTTTATTCTCACATTTGTATATATTTGTGCCTGCCTGCTAAGAAAGGCTATTCAGGAAATGCCACAAGGTCATTTAAAAAACAATTCAGGGCCGATTGGGAGATAAAATGACTTAATCATTTTAAAGAGACAACTTAATGAGTTCAGTGGTTTCCTTAAGCACAATTTATTTTGTGATTTTTGTAAACTTTGCAAGCAGAAAGTGATAAAAACAGCAGTTTCATTTTATTGCCGTGTCTCTTATCATTTCAGAAAAAAAAGAAATCTAGGCCAAATCTAAATTTAAGATAATACGTAAGCGATTCTAACTTGTCCCACAGTAAATTTCTGACCTCTATGTCAGGCAAGCTAAGAAATATAGAACACAGGCTGTTCCAGTTCAAATTAAAGAAGTCCTGTCTCATTGAAAGGCTGTAAAAAGGCATTCTGTTCAGTGTACAGGTTTTTAAATGAGAGTTTACCAGTCATCCTTCTTGCTTTTTTTCTCATTGATTTTTTTAATACCAGAAATGCTTTCCAACTTCGGCCAGAAAATGAGTTTCTCTAAAGGACCACAGAGCTCCTTTGAGTAGCATATAAAATATATTCGACCAAGATTGTATCAGTGGCCACAGAAACATGTTTTTAATTGGATCTACATGAATTAGTTTTTTACCATTCTTGCCTATTTTAGTGTTTCTGTGCTTCCAAGTACATTTCTTAAAAAATAAAATAATGCCAAAAGAAATTTCATTGCAAAGTGAGCTACTGCCTTACAGGACCCTTGAATTCTTAACCTAGAAAGTGGGCACTAGTTGATGCAAACCTGGTTAACTTCCATTTCAGAAACACCTTGACATCTCTTATATTTGTTTATATTCCCCCTCCTCCTTGGGGAATAGCTTTAATCATTGGCCTCTTGCTGTCTTCTCTGTGTATACTCCTTCCCTTAGATACCTCTATTACTTCCAAAGCTTTGATCTCACTTCTATACATATGGCCCCAAAAGCCTGCATCAACATCAACTCTCTTCAGTACTCCAGAAAAATAGCTATATATATCTAGTGGACATTTCTTATTACAAACCAACTCTTTCCCTCAATTTCGAATGTCAAGACCCAAAGTCAATATTGTATCTACCAATCTGCACTCCTTTTAAAATTTCCTAATTACTGTTGATCATAATATTGAGGTATGCTGTGGATCAGGATGGTGGTAATGAGAGAGAAGGTATTCTGGAACCAGTCCAGTGTAATCAATCTGGAGTGCAATGAACAATGGAAGTTCTAGAAGATGCCCAACCTAGACACTGATCTGTGTCAGGAACATAACCATTCTCCACATTTGACCAAGGAGTTAGTAATACACTTTCCAAATGACATCACCTCTATTCTTCTCTCCCTTTATCTCAACTCACATGTTACTTGTGGTTTCAACCATCACTTCTTATATCTTCTAGAAGATGACATTTTCAGTAAGAAAGGTCAAGAACGGACCAGATAATGTTTTTAGCTGAAAAACACCAAACAAACTTCTAAGTGTCTGAAGAGTTAAAAGTTCTCCATAACTCCTATATAATGCCTTAGAATCCTGAGTACACTGTTCTTGGGGTTTGTTTTTTTCATTTAGGTAGAAATATACCTAGAATTTTCTCATGGAACTAGACATTTTAATAGAGAATATTCTTCTAGAGACATTCCAATTCCATTCCTTCAAGATCACTGATGGAAAAGGAAGGATATTCACCATATTTTACTATGATTTCAAATTCAAATAATGATAATTAATTTTCTATGAATTTGTTTGTATCTACTAGGCACCAGCAAGATGTAGTGGGAAAAGCATGGTTATTGTACTCAGCAGATCTGGCTTTAAAACCTAAATCCACCAGAAATCCTAGGTCCACAACTTACTTGAATAATTACCTCAGACAAGTCATTTAACTCTGTGAATAGAAGGTTTATTTATTTTTGTAATGAAGATAATAATGCCTATCTTATAAGTTTGTTTTAAGGGTTAGAGGCAATTTGTGTAAAGTGGCCTAAATACAAAAGATATTCAAATAGGAGTGACTATGATTTTCTGAGGTCTTTGGTAGTGGTTCCAACCATCTTCCCAATTTATTTTTGGTAAATCATTCTTAGTATTCCTTCCATTATGAATTTTCCTCCTATAGCATACAAGGTGTTATCCATTTTTCATTCACTTATTTGTTGAATCAACATTTACTAGGCAGAGGTGAGTGCCAGGAGTGATGCTAGGCAATGGATAAAAAAGATGCAAATTCTTTTTATGAAAGAGCTCCAAATTTAAGTGGGGATGCAAATAACTAAAATAAACATTTAGAAAAAATATGATAAATATTTTAATTGAGGTATCCACAAGGTTACTACACCATTTACAACATCAGATTACCCGGAGCTATTTGACTTTTTTTCTCCTTATAATTAGTCAGGTGTCCTATCAGAGTCTTTATTCCCAGGCTTCAAGAGATGCTTTCCATGTAAGACATAATCCTTTTCTCCTGGGTTCTTAAGAAATGGCTGAGAAATGTCAACTTTGCGTTTTATTAGTGAGGACCATGACTCACACAAAAACAAGATGGAGGACATCCATCATCCAGCAAACTGTTGGAGGCTATGTTGCAACTGAAAGATTTATCTGATTTTTTTTAAAGCAACTTTATTGAAGTATAACTGACACACAATAAACTGTGCATATTTAAAGTATACAATTTGATAATTCTGAAATATGTATGTATCCATGAAACGCTTACCACAGTCACAATAATGAACATATTCATCATCCTTTAAGCTTCCTTCTGGTCCTTTGTCATTCTTCCCACCTGCCTCTCCCTGTCCATCTCTTCTCGTACCCAAGCAATCACTGATTTGCTTTCTGTTACTTATATATTAATTTGCTTTTTCTAGGATATTATATAAATGGAATTAATAGCATGTACTCTTTTGGTCTGGCTTTTTCACACAGCATGATTATTTTGAGATTCATCCATGTATCTTCATGTATCTGTAGCTCATTTCTTTTGATTAATAATATTCCAATGTGTGGATATACTGCAATTTATTTATCCATCCTGGGTTGTTTCCAGTTTTGGATGATTGTAAATAAAGCTGCTATAAATATTCATATATATACCTTTGTATGGGCATACACTTTTATTTCTTTTGGATAAATACCTATGGAGTACAATACATAGGTCATATGGTAGATATATGCTTAATTTTGTAAGTTGCTAACAAACAATTTTTCATAGTGGTTGTACCATTTTACATTTTCACCAGTGGTGTATGAGTGTTCCAGTTGGTCTACAACCTCAACAATAGTTGACATAGTCAGTTTTTATCATTTTAGCTATTCTAAAGAAATGTATTGGTAGCTCATATAGTTTTCCTGTGTTTTTTTATATATATATAGTTTTTTATTGAAATAGTTGATTTACAATGTTGTGTTAGTTTCAGGTGTACAGCAAAGTGATTCAGTTTTATATATATATATATATATATACACACACACAAATATATATATTCTTTTTTTACATTCTCTTCCATTATAGGTTATTACAAGATATAGAGTATAGTTTCCTGTGCTATAAAGTAGGTCCTTGTTGGTCTCATGTAGTTTTAATTTACTTTTTTCCTAATGGGTAATGATGTTGAGCATCTTTTCAAGTGATTATTTGCCAGGTGTTTCCTTTGTAAGGTAACTTTTAAAATCTTTTGCCCATTTTTAATGTCCTTATGTATTCTGGATACAAGTACTTTATTAGATATGTGATTTGTAATTATTTTCTCCCCATCTGTGGCTTGAATGTGTGATTTTTTTTAAAAAAGCCTTAATTTCGATTAAGGCCAACTTATCAGGGTTTTTGTTGTTGTTGTTGTTGTTTTCTTTTTTGCTTCAGGTGTTGTATATAAGAAACTATTGCCTACCCCAAGGTCACAGAGATTTTCTCCTATATTTTCTTCTAGATGTTTTATAAGTTTAAAATTTTACATTTAAGTCTATGGTCTGTCGATTTAATTTTTGTATGTGATGTGTGATATAATAGCCAGAATTCGTAATACATTTGGCCCTTGAAAAACAGTGCTTTGAACAGCACGGGTCCACTTGTACACAGATTTTTTTCAATAAAGATGTACTACTACATGGTCCACAATCTGCCTGGTTGGTTGAATCTGTGGATGTGGAGCCATGGATACAGAGGGCCCACTGTAAAGTTATACACAGATTTTCGACTGTGCAGAGGGTTGTAGCCCCTAGCCCCCACATTGTTTCAGGGTCAACTGTACTGTAATTCTAGTCACTAGGCTTTATGTCATAATATAATAAGCAAATATAGGGAGCGTGGGAAAATGGGAAGGTAAGAAAAATATGTAATACAATCATGATAGAAAAAAATTGTAATATGCTTAACTAATGACTTATATGTTGGAGCCAATGAATTAAGTGCTCAAATTCAGGTTGAGTAAAACATAGCTTGATAGCAGAAACAAGTATGGATAAAATAAATTTGTAATTTTAGTGATCTTAAGAGCAATAATAACAAGCCATTTCATAAACAGATATGGTATTTTGCTATGGTATTAGTGTACTACACAGAGTCATTCACAGTCTTTTCTCATCTTTGCAATTTTGTTTTCCAACCCTATTCTTCATGAACTCTAAATACATTCATCCCTCATGGGTTCACAGCTTTACTTTAGCATGCTGTACTTTATCTTCAAATTCCATACATTGAAAGCTGTGGACTGATGTCGTTCTCTTCCAACTCGGACATTCCTAATCATCCAAGTTCAAATATTACCCCATGTGAAGATTTCTGTCTTCACAGAAGTCACTACTCTCTAGGCAGAGTGAGTTGATATTTCTCTGTCTCTAGCACCTTGAGCACACCTCTGTTATAGCACCGTGCGTACCGAAGTGTTTAGCTTCCCTGTACCACTCTACATTGTGAACATTCTTCAAGTAGAAGGCCATATGTTGAGCTCCACTCTTTAAAAGGGGACACAACAGAGCAGAGCTCATTAAGAAGAACAAGGATAGTGAGAAGATTAAAAAACTCAGCCTTGTTCTTTTTTTTTTTAATGAATGGATAAAGAAGATGTGGTGTATATATACAATGGAATACTATTCATTCATAAAAAAGAATGAAATTTTTTCATTTCTGACAACATGGATGGACCTTGAAGGTATTATGCAAAGTGAAACAAGTCAGATGAAGAAAGAGAATTACCATATGATTTCACTCATAGGTGGAATATATATATTAAAAAAAAACCAAATAAATGAACAAACAAAAACAAACACGTAGACACAGAGAACAGAGTAGTGGTTACCAGAGGGGAAAGGGTGGGGGGAGGGTGAAATGAGTGAAGGAGGTCAACTGTATGGTGATGGATGGAAACTGAATTTTTGGTGGTAAGCACCTTGTTAGTGTACACAAAAGTAGAATTATAATGTTGTACACATGAAAGTTATATAATGTTATAAATCAATGTTACCTCAATAAAAAATAAATGTAAAAAAATTCAGCTTGCAAACAATTGAATGGGCTGAGGGACTTTATTTGTAGAAAGTTTAGCAGGGGCTATGTTATCTGAAAGACTCTGTGTGTGGAAACGAGATCAGACTACATAGATTCAGACACTAGTATTAGGGGCACAAGATAGATATGAGCTATTTCGGAGTTTTGCTTTTATACAGTTTAAAGTTGTCTGAAAAAAATGATCTATTTTAAGAAGCTTATTCTGTTCAGCAGTTTGTTCAATATATGTTCTATAAATACTTGGCAGGCATGTTACAGATGACATTAAAACATTTGGTGAGTCTAGATGGAAGTCCATCTATTAACATTTGTGATTATTTAAATTTGGAACCTTGAACTCTTTATTCAGACCTTGTGCAAGACTGGCAGATGTTTCGCAAATGTATTTCCTTTCCTTGATTTTTTCCACCTTGCTTTCAATGATATTCCATTTCACTGCCTTTACCAGGCCCTAAAGGAAAGAATTCCAGCAATTAATGCAGTTTAGTTTCTTAATGGGCATTTCTACATCCAATTCATGTCTTTTCTATTTATTATTTACAAAAGAGAGATGTCTTTAAGATTTCTGCAACATTATCCCCTTCTACCTATAGGATCAGATCAATGATTAGAAGGTATTGAGCATGTACTAACTGCTTCTACCATCCATCGTCTCATTCATCTCATTAATCTTCACAACAAGCCTGTGAGGTATTAGTAATATCCGTATTTTATACCCAGTGAAATTTGCCCAAGGTCATATAACTAGTAAGTGATAAAGATGGGAATATTCCTGGTCTGATTCCAAAATTAAACTGTTAAACATTCTTTACATTCTCTCCAAACACCTTATTCTGTCTCTCAATAACTGTATTTTGTTCAAACTGTTTATCCACCCCGATTTTCCACTGGTTATTGTCTTATATTAAATTATTTCAGATGAGTCGATCAGTTCACTATCCCCTGAATGTTTCTCATGTATTTTTCATATAATACGATAACGTTCTTAGTTTTTCTGAACTTTAGTTTCCTCTTCTGTAAAAGAAATACAGTAAGACTACTTACTTCATAAGGCTTTTGTGAGGGTTAGCTGAAAAACCTTGCCTAAAGTATAGACCAGGCACATAGTAAGCTTTCAATAAATGTTAGCTGTTATCATCCTTATAATTATTATTGTTACATTCTAGTAACGATTCCTGAATGGGGTATATAAGTAAATATATATTAGAAACGTGTAATAAAAAAGCACCATGCAAATTCACATTTGAACCTGGTAGGTGTTCATAATACACTGTAATCCCACTGTGAATAGGATGCATGAATGCAGACCCACTGAGTTATTGCTAGTCTATCTTGCACAGGTGCCTTCTACAAAAATTCCTTTGAGTGGCATTTATTTAAATTAGCCTATATTAAAAGACTGTCCTATCACGTGTGTTGCTTAAAGTAGTATTAGCTTAACTTGTAGTAGATTCAAATATTGTATACTGAATTTTAAAAACTAAATTTTGAGATAATTTGGCACTTCTTCCACTTGGTTTTAAGGCACATTAAGACAAAATTGATGAATCTTAATATTATAAAAATAAATGACAACGGTATCTAGAAAAATTAGAAAAATGTTTAGTAAACATGTATTCTGAATTAAAGAATATAAAGGACTTATTTTAAACCTTGTTTTCTTTAAAGAAACCTAGCCTCTGGGGTAAAATGAAAGAGAAAGGTAGCAACTTAGTAGAAGTTTATATTCTTATATTTTCTCCATTATGAGGCTTAAAACATGAAGCATTCTCCTACGAATAACAGGAAACAAAGATCTATCAACTAGTTACAAAATGCAATGGAGCAAGATGTTGAGTTAAAATTGGCTGGGGACTGAAGTGGGAAGGATCAAAAGCAGAAAGATTCAGGCCTTGGTACAATCAGAAGACTGTCAAATTTCACTGATATCTCAGTGCAGGTTGTGGATTGATGGATGCTACTAATGATATATTCAATGGAAAAACTGGATATGTTTTTATCAGTGTAAAAGAAGATGTCTGTAAAGATTGATATAAATATTTTGCAGTCTTCTCTCATTGTTCATAAGTGCTTTTGATCATCATCTACAGGGCCTATGCCTTATTCCCTTTGTGACTTTCATTTGGAAATGGTATATGAACATGGTTTACCTGCTTTTTTTCCATTTGCCATGCCTCATTGTTTCAGGTTATATTACACATGGTGTGTGAGTGTGTGCACATGAATGTGTGTGTTTATGCACATGTATGTGATACATATATATATGCATGCATGTGCATTTTTTTCCTGTTCTGATTGGAGTCATTGCCTGCAATTTTTGGTTTCCATGTAGGTGACCATGGCCTGATCTGGACTTTGGTCAGATATATGCAAAATATATTATTAGCAACAAAAGATAGATTATTAGGTCACTTAAGTGCTACATGTTGGAAAAGACCATCTATAATACCTATGTGTCATACAATACAAAGAATATAGTATGCTCATCTGAATACTTAACTGGGAAACAAAATAAGAAAACACTTTCAAGTCTTTTTTTAAAAATAAAGTCAGGACTGCCCTGGTGGTGCAGTGGTTAAGAATCCGCCTGCCAATGCAGGGTACACAGGTTCGAGCCCTGGTCCAGGAGTATCCCACATGCCGCAGAGCAACTAAGCCTGGGCACCACAACTACTGAGCCTGTGCTTTAGAGCCCGCGAGCCACAACTATTGAGCCTGCGTGCCACAACTACTGAAGCCCACACGCCTAGAGCCCATGCTCTGCAACAAGAGAAGCCACCACAATGAGAAGCCTGTGCACTACAATGAAGAGTAGCCCCAGTTCACTGCAACTAGGGAAAGCCTGTGTGCAGCAACGAAGACCCAACACAGCCAAAAATAAAATATAAATAAATAAATTTATTAAAAAAAAATAAAGTCATACTGATAAAAAATAATTTTCTGAACAGGAAGAAATCTTTATTTAAAGCAATACTCAATATTGTCAAAATCTTGCAGCAATCTGAATATATATGCATGGGATTTTCTGAATTTATAAATCTAACTTTGGTGGACAGACTCAATTCTAAGAAACATTTATCATGTTAAGCTATTTCCATTTGGACTGACAGTAAATTTGTCCTGTGAGAACTGTGTGAATGGATGTAATGAGCTCTTTTTTTACTCTTTATACTTAAGTGATGTGCATATGACACGACATAGTTTAGATAAAAAATGTTCTTGAATTTGGTGAGTAAAAATATAGGAGTAGATTTCTATTCAACCTGATTTTCTAATAAAACACAGGATGTTTTCCTTCTTAAAAAGGGCTGTGTAACTCTGTTGCAGATAAATTTTCCTATACATATTTATTATTAGGTGAAAAATATTTCATTTAAAATAAATACTGGTTGAAAGAATGAATATTTTAGTATATTCAGTAAACTGGCTCACATATTACAGCAAAAGTTAAAAGTAACAGAGAATAAATTACATTTAAAAATACTTGAAATTTGCTCAATTAATCTACAAAGTTTTAATTAACTCTCTTGTGGGTTAAGGTGCAATACATAATTCTGAAGATATTCTTCAAGTAAAATTAAAATTAGTATAAATCACACATCAGTTTCTTCCACCGAACAACTGGTTTTATTCTAGATTTACTGAAGTGAAGACATCAAATGTGAAAAAAATATAGGCAGAATACAGTAAAACTCTTCCAAATAATGCATGGAAATAATGCACAAAAGACTGAAATTGGACTGCATTTTAAAGTCAAGTTCTTTAATAATATATATTTTAAAATGAATCAGAAACAGAACTTAATTTATAAAATGTGAGGGATATTAACTAATTTTTTAACCACAGCTATTTAGTCTAGGCTGTGTTTATACTGTGATTACTAAGTCCATACTATGATTACTAATGTCCATTAGCTGAGAGGCACATTTGGAAATCCATTTAGGGAGTTTCAGTAAAAAGCACTAGTCATGCTTATAAAGGCAGTGACGCCATGTCAAAACTCCACCTACTCAAAGTAAGCAGAAGAAATACAATATAACACCCAAAATGTAGTGTGTATGTATAGCCTTTCCTTTCTAACTAAAACCTAAACATTGGTTTTTGTAATTCAGTTTTGTTGGTGATATACTTACTCAGCTTTTACTTTTCTGAAAAAAGTTATGATTTTGCCTGAATTTGTGAAGAATATTTTTACTGGACAAAAATTCTGGGTTCGCAGTTTTCTTTCTTTCAGTACATTAATATTATTCCAATGATTTTGGGCTTGCCTGTTTCTCATGAGACGTCTGTGATCATTATCTTTGATCCACTGTACATACACAATGAGAACTTTTCTCTGGCTGCTTTCCAATTTTTATTTTATTTTTTAGCAATTTTATTATGATATTTTTAGTATGGATGTTTGTGATTTCTGGATCTACATTTTCATTCTTTTAATTAAATTAGGAAAGTTTTCAGCAAGTATTTTTCCACATTTTTTTTTTTCTGAATCCCTCCTTACCTCCCAAGTATGAAAGTACATGAGTTAGAATGCTTGATATTGTCACTTGAATCACTGAAACTTTTCTTTTTTTTTTTAGTCTTTCTCCCCTTTGTGCTTCATTTTGGATAGTTTCTATTACTGTTACTTTCATGTTCACTGAGCTTTATCTTCTGCAGTATCTAGTTGGCTGGTAACACCTTGCAGAGAAATGTTCATTTCAGATGTGAAATCTCTCATCTCTAAAAATTGCACTTAGTTGATTTTTATGTTTTTTTATTTCTCTTTTCGTTATGTCCACATTTTTCTTTGTATAAATCCACATATTTGTAATAACTATTTTAAAGCTCTTGTCTGGACATCAGCAAAATGGCGGCATAGAAATTTCTACCACTCAGCACCCCCCCTCCCCAACTATATGCTCAGAAAATAAATTCACAAGAGCCAAAAGTTCCAGGTGAAGGATTAGAGGGATTACAGAACCTGAGAGAAGCACAGAAAAAAAAAAAAAAAAAAAAAGGAACCTTTGAGGAGACTAGGAAAGATAGATTCTCATTACCGCCAGTACCCCTCCCCCAAGTTCCAGCAGCCCGCAGCCCCGTGCGCATGCGCAAGCAGAAACACCTGCCCCAGGAAGGAGAAGGAAGTGAGCTCTGGGCTTCACTGCTGACCTGGTCGCAGAGCCCAGCTACTCCAGCACCAGGCTGACTCTCACAGCCCTAGGTGGCTCCCGAGAACCTAGCCGCTCCTTAGCTCCATGACCCGGGCTGCTTCCACAGTACGGCTCCCTGCGGGCTCCTGGAAAACCAGGCGCCGTCTCACCTCGGGCCTGCTGGCTCCAGCAGGCCCGGGAGGCTCTTTGGCTCCAGGCTCTCCGCAGGCCCCAGCGAGTCAAGGCCTCCAGCTCATTCTAGAGCGGGCCGGCTCCAGCGACGCTAGGTCGCTCCACGGCACCAATCCCGGTGGACTTCCGCCAGCGCGTCCGCTCACCCCGACGCCTGCCGGCTTGTGTGGCCCCGTGCGTCTCGCGTGGACTAGGTGGCGACCACAACACCAGGCTTCGGCGGCTTCCCGCGACCCCGAGGCCCGCCTCACACCTGCGCCTGCGGCTCCAGCCCCCCGCCCCAGCAGCTCCGGACGCCGTGCCAGGCAGCTCCCAGGTAAGTTAGTTTCATGTTTTCAGTGTCATAATGGAGAAAGTAGAAGAGGTCCAAGAATATAAAGCTCCAGTAAGTTACTGTTTTTCTCTTTCATTTTACTCCAAGGCTAAGTTTTTCTTTTAAAAAAGAAAACAATATTTAAAGAAGTAAGTCCTTCATATTCTTTAATTCATAATATTTACTAAACATTTTTTCCTAGTTTTTCTAGATACGTTTGCCGTTTATTTTCATAATATGAAGTCACCAATTTTAATGTGCATTAATATCTTTTAATATACTTTAAAACTAAATGCGAGAAGTGCCAAATTATCTCGAAGTTTAGTTTTTAGTTAAACGTGATAGGACAGTCTTTTAAAGTAGGCTAATTTAAATAAATGCCGCTGAAAGGAATTTTCATAGAAGGCACCTGTGCAAGATAGAGTAGCAGTGACTCAGTGGATCTACATTCATGGATCCTCTAAACAGAGGGATTACAAGGTATTTATGAACGCCTGCCAGGTTCAAATGTGAATTTGCATGGTGCTTTTTTATTATATGTTTTTAACATATATTTACTTACATACCCCATTTGTGAATTGTTACTGGGATGTGCAACAATGGTAGCTGTAAGTATAGTTGATTTGCAATGTTGTGTTAATTTCTGCTATACAGCAAAGTGATTCAGTTATACATATATACATTTTTCTTATGTTCTTTTCCATTATGCTTTATCACAGTGTTTTGAATATAGTTCCATCTGAGTATGCTTTTTATTGATAATGGGTACAAATTTATGTCTTATTTGAGTATGCAGAAAATACAAATAATTTATTTTCTGGTTATGGTAAATTTACCACACAGAATTTTGTAGTATACATGTGTAGAACAGCATATCTTCTAGTTATTTATTCTCTTGAACTCTTTAGGCTGCAGTGACTGCATTCCTAAAATGTAATCTTTTCCAAGGTTGAGAGCAGCCTTAAGTTTCGTACATTGCCATCAATTGGGAGGATGGGTGAAGGGTCTGTGGGTGGACTGTTAAATAGCAGGGTCACTTGCTCCGAGAATAACTGTTCTTCATCTGGGATGGCAGAAGGCCAACCTAGAAAGACACAACATCACCATATAGATTGGAGTCAAGAGAGGGTATAAGCAATGGTTTGAAAATTCTTGGAGGTTAGGGGTGTGATCACCCCTAGAGGGCTCTCTGACACATGATCCTGTAGATGTGATGAAGTGACTGCCTTGGGAGCCAGAGGTGATGGTAGAATGATTAGGGTCAGGAATACCTAATTCGGTAGAATGATTAGGGTCAGGAATACCTAATTCCACCTCACTACGCTCAGGTGCTGAAGACCGGAGGTGGTGGCACCTGATTGGAAGAGCTGACCCACTGCCTCACAGGGCTTCTCAAGCTGCTGGTGGGATTTCATCAGCCTAGAGACTAATGAACTCACCCTGTGTTCAACATGAGTGAGAATCACAACAAAGCGACATGTAGTTAACCATTTTGGTGACCCAGTCTCACACAGTCTTGTGAAAGAAATACTATGCCAGTCATCAGAAGCAATAAGTGTGCTAGCCCTCCTTTGTGGAATCATGCAGCCCTTAGACAATTCCATAAACATGAGTGTCAGAGCTCCTTGTTGCATTTAGTGGATCTCATGCATGGGAAGGTTCTGGGAACTCTGAAGGGAGAAGTGGGGACTGAGACCCATGCAGTTTCTGGGCAGGGCTCTAGGGAACTCCACTATTACATTACTAACAGTCTCAGCTGTTCCCAGGGAATGGAGGAAACCTGCTTTTGAAAAAGTAAGACATGGGAACCCCCTGAGGCATGGGGCCTGGGCCAGGGCTGCTGCCTGTGTCTAAGGACAGCACCTCTTTTACTCTAATACAGAGTTTCTAACCTATTGACTTTTTAGCTTGATAATTCTTTGCTGTGGGGGATTGTCCCATGCATTGTAGGATGTTTATTGGCATCCCTGACCTCTACTCACTGGATAGAAGTAATACCCCTTCTTCCCCAAATGTGACAACCAAACGTGTTTCCAGACATTACTGAAGGTCTTCTGGGGAAGTAAAATCATCCCTGATTGAGAACCACTGTTTCAGAGTTTGTTTAGTTCTACTAATAAAGTATAACCCTTCTAGTGTTTCTACTGCATCATTTGGGTATTGGAAGAATTCTCTCCTTTTTTTTGGCCAGAACTTTACTGTCTTCCAGTACTGTATTAGTTCTGGAAGTTGCTTTTCTTAAAGTGCCCTGGAAATTTTTTTCAGTTAATCTCCTGGAGTTTCCTGCTATGCATTTGTGGCTTAATATTCGGCAGCAGATTCAAGGAAGGCCCTATGCAGATTTCTTGAACTCTTCCCTTGTGTACCTTTCCTCTCTCTCTGTTATTTTGTCCTGCAAATTTCACCACCATCCGTTGCTGAATGCTCATCTTTATCTCCTCATTTCTGCCAGAATCCCATGAATGTCTTAGGATAGCTGTTCTTGCCAAGGCATCTCTAGGTAGAAAAGGAAGGTACCTACAGGTGTACCTCATTCTCTCCTGGATCACAGTGCCACCTTGCCTGCTCACCAGTATCTGAGAATAGTTGTTCCATATGCTTGGTCTGGTGTTCTATGTCAGGAGAGTAAATTCAGTTCCAGTTACTTCATAGTAGGTGGAAGAAGAGTCCCTCCCCTCCCCCCATCTTAAGATAAACTTCTTGACCAGGTTTTTAATGTATTCAGTGTTTATTTCCTGACTTCTCACTCTCACCTCAACCTACTCTAATCTGTTTTTCACTTTTGTCACTCTGCTGAATGGTTTTGCTTAAGATTATTAAATGACTTCTGTATCCCCAAAGCCACTTTGCATTTTTTCACTCCTTAATTTATCTGCTCTCTCAGCAGGGTTTGACATTTTTTATTGCAGTCTCCCTCCTTTGGAAAAAACAAAAACAAAAATAAAATGGAACAAAAACAAACCTTCCTTCCCTTGTTTTCATGACACTTGGTGTCCTGAACTTCCTGCTACTTTGCTGACCACATCATTGCCATTTTATTCTTATCCATCCAGGTATTAGAAACCTCACAGCATGGACCTAGACCCTTCCACTGGGCTCTAGAACAGAATATTCATTTGCTAACTTGGCATTGCCACCAGAAAGTCTCAAGGGAATAGCAAATATGATATCTCAAAGACGAAGCGCTTTAGTTCACTTGTTCCAAAGCATGATGTTCTTCCTGAGTTCCCTGTCTCAGTAAATGATACCATCATTCATCTAGCTGTGCCAAAAAAAGATATCCTTGACAACTTCCTCACCTTCACTTTCATGCCATCCATCACTAAGTTCTGTCAGTCAGTTGAACCTCCTAAATATCCTATAAATTCATCAGCTTCTCCCCCTTCCAACACTTGATTAAATCAGCTTCATATCTTCTGGTCTTTTGCAATACCTTACTAAGTGATCTTTCTTTATTTGTGCTGGCTTCTATATAACCTCTTCTCCACCCTGCAGCCAGAGTGATCTCAAATACAATCTGGTTATGACAGCTCTTGCTTAATTGGGTTGCTTGGTAGCCAATTGCTTTTAGAATAAAGACTAAAATATTTAATATGGCATACAGAAAACTGCTGTATCTCCCTCCCTATTTCTACACTCTAGTAATACTGGAATGTTTTCAGTTCCTTGAATGGAGTATTTGAAATATGCCTTTCTCGCTTACATTCACAGGTGTTGGCATCCAGTGTCTTGTGTACATAACTGCTTATGACAAACCTCCCCCTCGAGCCCCTCACAAACATACACAAATGCATTTATTGCTTTCTCATCTGCAGTTCTCAGGCCAAGTGCTATTTTCTAAGAAATGTTTCCCTTGACTGGTCAACTTCTTTTGTTTTAAGCTGTCATGGAAACTTCATATATTCCATCTCTGTTTGTGATCATTTAGTTTGTGTTTATCTCTGTAACTATGCAATAAACTCTATGACAACAACATCTGTATCCTATCTGAGAATGTTTT
Source organism: Balaenoptera musculus (assembly GCF_009873245.2). Taxonomy (NCBI): domain Eukaryota; kingdom Metazoa; phylum Chordata; class Mammalia; order Artiodactyla; family Balaenopteridae; genus Balaenoptera; species Balaenoptera musculus. The sequence goes on along the minus strand of NC_045794.1, from coordinate 49,103,959 downwards.
CTGGCATAGTGCTTTGAATATAGTACATACCCATTCTATTGGATGAATGAATGAGTGAATGATGGAGTCATCTTAACTGACGATAGTGGAAATTAAAACTATGCAGAAGCACAGGATTACCCAGATAGTGTATTTAAAAGAAGTAAATCTGTAATTATATTTTAAAAATGATCTTTAATGCATTCTGCAGGAAGAATTGATCTGAGTTTCCCCTGCACACTATTTGTGTGCTTCTGGTCGGTGGTTTGATCTGATATTTGGTTTCTGTTACAGAACAGGAAGAAAACATGTTTGAACAATCTGTTACTCGATACCCTGAATGCAGAGACTTCCAGCTGCAATTCCTTAGCATCATCTAGCTTAACTTCAAAGAGCCATTCTGATTTTTCCTTTGACTTCTCCCAGTTCTTTACCACTGCCGACTCAGTTTCCTGCCTGATTTTGTTGTCCCTGTACTCTTCTGCCTTTCTCAGTCCATCACTTTGTTCACCATCTTTGGTTCCATACCTAGCCATGATTAGGGCACCTTCATGATGAAATTGCTGTAGACATTTAAGTCACTTTGCGACAGAATATCCACCATTTATGCTTTGTGAAGACATTTTGTTGTTGCTTCCTCTATCCCTCCCATCTCCTTGGCAGGTAAATACAGCTAGAAGTCACACAATCATGACACTTAACGTTTATTGTATTATGTCTTCACTATATTTGAATAATCCTCTTATTTACCTTGCGTTATTTATGACCAATATGAAGAATTAATTTTACTCCCTGTGACAGCTTTTCCAAGCTTATTCTATATTACTCAAGCCCATACTTACTCCAATCTCAAGCTCTTATTTTAAGAAGTGGGTTCACTTTTATTCCACTGTACCTTCTCTTACAAAAATATTAAATTTGTCTTACTTTTACTCCTGTTTTCCTAAAATATCTCTTTCTGTTCTCTCAATCTTTTATTTTTGAAGGCTTATCCCTCCTACTTGAAATTGTTTGTCTTTTATTAATCTTTATTGTTCATGGCTTCCCCTCATTTATACAACATCGTATGTGCTCTGTGTGTGTATGTATATGTATAACCATCCATTTGCTGTAATCTTTTCTCAGACTTCACTCTTCTGAAATTTCTAGTGGCATTGGTAGTGATAGGCAAGCTCTCCTTTATGGGAAAAGTGGAAAAGTCTGCCTTTATTTCTGTAACTCGTACTCAGCTAGCATCACAATCACCCTTCATTCTTACCCATAAGATTTTATTCCTCTCTATTGGATCTTATTCCCTAAGGATATCTTTGACTTCTCTGGTCTCCCCTATAGGCTACCAGTAAGTCCTATTGATTTGACTTGCATAATGTCATTTATATCTGCCACCCGCATTCCCATATGCTTAGGCTCTCATTATCTCTCATGTAGACTGATTTTTTTTTGATGGATATATATATATATATATATATATATATTTTTTTTTTTTTTTTTTTTTTTTAAACATCTTTATTGGAGTATAATTGCTTTATAATGGTGTGTTAGTTCCTGCTTTATAATAAAGTGAATCAGCAATACATATACATATATCCCCATATCTCCTCCCTCTTGCATCTCCCTCCCACCCTCCCTATCCCACCCCTCTAGGTGGTCACAAAGCACTGAGCTGATCTCCCTGTGCTATGAGGCTGCTTCCCACTAGCTATCTATTTCACATTTGGTAATATATATAAGTCCATGCCACTCTCTCATTTTGTCCCAGCTTACCCTTCCCCCTCCCTGTGTCCTCAAGTCCATTCTCTTGGACATATACATGTCCAAGAGACATGTACATCTTTATTCCTGTCCTGCCCCTAGGTTCACTAGAACCTTTTTTTTTTATATATATATTCCATATATATATGTGTTAGCATACGGTATTTGTTTTTCTCTTTCTGACTTACTTCACTCTGTATGACAGACTCTAGGTCCATCCACCTCACTACAAATAACTCAATTTCGTTTCTATTTATGGCTGAGTAATATTCCATTGTATATGTGTACCACATCTTCTTTATCCATTCATCTGTCGATGGACACTTAGGTTGCTTCCATGTCCTGGCTATTGTAAATAGAGCTGCAATGAACATTGTGGTACATGACTCTTTTTGAATTATGGTTTTCTCAGGGTATATGCCCAGTAGTGGGATTGCTGGGTCATATGGTAGTTCTATTTATAGTTTTTTAAGGAACCTCCATACTGTTCTCCATAGTGATGTATCAATTGACATTCCCACCAACAGTGCAAGAGGGTTCCCTTTTCTCCACACCCTCTCCAGCATTTATTGTTTGTAGATTTTTTGATGATGGCCATTCTGACTTGTGTGAGGTGATACCTCAAAAAAGGTGATACCTTTTTTGATTTGCATTTCTCTAATGATTAGTGATGTTGAGCATTCTTTCATGTGTTTGTTGGCAATCTGTATATCTTCTTTGGAGAAATGTCTATTTAGGTCTTTTACCCATTTTTTGATTGGGTTGTTTGTTTTTTTGATATTGAGCTGCATAAGCTGCTTGTATATTTTGGAGATTAATCCTTTGTCAGTTGCATCGTTTGCAAATATTTTCTCCCATTCTGAGCGTTGTCTTTTCGTCTTGTTTATGCTTTCCTTTGGTGTGCAAAAGCTTTGAAGTTTCATTAGGTCCCATTTGTTTATTTTTGTTTTTATTTCCATTTCTCTAGGAGCTGGGTCAAAAGGATCTTGCTGTGATTTATGTCATAGAGTGTTCTGCCTATGTTTTCCTCTAAGAGTTTTATAGTGTCTGGCCTTACATATAGGTCTTTAATCCATTTTGAGTATATTTTTGTGTATGGTGTTAGGGAGTGTTCTAATTTCATTCTTTTATATTTAGCTGTCCAGTTTTCCCCACACCACTTATTGAAGAGGCTGTCTTTTCTCCATTGTATATTCTTGCCCCCCTTATCACAGATAAGGTGACCATATGTGCCTGGGTTTACCTCTGGGCTTTCAATCCTGTTCCATTGATCTATATTTCTGTTTTTGTGCCAGTACCATACTGTCTTGATTAGTGTAACTTTGTAGTATTGTGTGAAGTCAGGGAGTCTGATTCCTCCAGCTCCGTTTTTCTTTCTCGAGATTGCTTTCACTATTCGGGCTCTGTTGTGTTTCCATACAGTTTGTGAATTTTTTTGTTCTAGTTCTGTGAAAAATGTCATTGGTAGTTTGATAGGGATTGGATTGAATCTGTAGATTGCTTTGGGTAGTATAGTCATTTTCACAATGTTGATTCTTCCAATCCAAGAACATGGTATATCTCTCCATCTGTTTGTATCATCTTTAATTTCTTTCCTCAGTGTCTTACAGTTTTCTGCATACAGGTCTTTTATCACCTTAGGTAGGTTTATTCCTAGGTATTTTATTCATTTTGTTGCAGTGGTAAATGAGAGTGTTTCCTTAATTTCTCTTTCAGATTTTTCATCATTAGTGTATAGGAATGCAAGAGATTTCTGTGCATTAATTTTGTATCCTGCTACTTTACCAAATTCATTGATGAGCTCTGGTATTTTTCTGGTAGAGTCTTTAGGATCCTCTATGTATAGTATCATGTCATCTGCAAACAGTGACAGCTTTACTTCTTGTTTTCTGATTTGGATTCCTTTTATTTCTTTTTCTTCTCTGATTGCTGTGCCTAAAACTTCCAAAACTATGTTGAATAATAGTGGTGAGAGTTGGCAACCTTGTCTTGTTCCTGATACTAGAGGAAATGGTTTCAGTTTTTCACCATTGAGAACAATGTTGGCTGTAGGTTTGTCATATATGGCCTTTCTTATGTTGAGGCAAATTCCTTCTATGTTTACTTTCTGGAGAGTTTTTATCATAAATGGGTGTTGAATTTTGTCAAAAGCTTTTTCTGCATCTATTGAGATTATCATATGGTTTTTATCCATCAGTTTGTTAATATGGTGTATCACATTGATTGATTTGCATATATTGAAGAATCCTTGCACTCCTGGGGTAAACCCCACTTGATCATGGTGTATGATCCTTTTAATGTGCTGCTGGATTCTGTTTGCTAGTATTTTGTTGAGGATTTTTGCATCTATGTGCATCAGTGATATTGGCCTGTGGTTTTCTTTCTTTGTGACATCTTTGTCTGGTTTTGGTATCAGGGAGATGGTGGCATTGTAGAATGAGTTTGGGAGTGTTCCTCCCTCTGCTATATTTTGGAAGAGTTTGAGAAGGATATGTGTTAGCTCTTCTCTAAATGTTTGATAGAATTCTCCTGTGAAGCCATCTGGTCCTGGGCTTTTGTTTGTTGGAAGATTTTTAATCACAGTCTCAATTTCAGTGGTTGTGACTGGTCTGTTCATATTTTCTATTTCTTCCTGGTTCAGTCTCAGAAGGTTGTGCTTTTCTAAGATATTGTCCATTTCTTCCAGGTTGTCCATTTTATTGGCATATAGTTGCTTGTAGTAATCTCTCATGATCCTTTGTATTTCTTCAGTGTTAGTTGTTACTTCTCCTTTTTCAGTTCTAATTCTATTGATTTGAGTCTTCTCCCTTTTTTTCTTGATTAGTCTGGCTAAAGGTTTTTCAGTTTTGTTTGTCTTCTCAAAGAACCAGCTTTTAGTCCTTAGTATTTTTTTCCTTCATTTCCTTTTACTTCTTTTTTTAAACATCTTTATTGAAGTATAATTGCTTTACCATGGTGTGTTAGTTTCTGCTTTATAACAAAGTGAATCAGTTATACATATACATATATCCCCGTATCTCTTCCCTCTTGCATCTCCCTCCCTCCCATCCTCCCTATCCCACCCCTCGAGGTGGTCACAAAGCACTGAGCTGATCTCCCTGTGCTATGCGGCTGCTTCCCACTAGCTATCTATTTTACATTTGGTAGTGTATATATGTCCATGCCACTCTCTCACTTTGTCCCAGCTTACCCTTCCCCCTCCCCGTGTCCTCAAGTCCATTCTCTAGTAGGTCTGCATCTTTATTCCCGTCTTGCCCCTAGGTTCTTCATTTCTCATCTGATCTTTATAATATCTTTCCTTCTGCTACCTTTGGGTTTTTTTTTTTGTTTTTGTTCTTCTTTCTCTAATTGCTTTAGGTGTAAGGTTAGGTTGTTTATTTGAGAAGTTTCTTGTTTCTTGAGGTAGGATTGTATTGCTATAAACTTCCCACTTAGAACTGCTTTTGCTGCGTCCCATAGGTTTTGGGTCATCGTGTTTTCATTGTCATTTGTTTCTAGGTATTTTTTGATTTCCTCTTTGATTTCTTCAGTGATCTCTTGTTTATTTAGCAATGTATGGTTTAGCCTCTATGTATTTGTATTTTTTACAGATTTTTCCCTGTAATTGATATCTAGTCTCATAGCATTGTGGTCGGAAAAGATACTTGATAGGATTTCCATTTTCTTAAATTTACCAAGGCTTGATTTGTGACCCAAGATATGATCTATCCTGGAGAATGTTCCATGAGCACTTGAGAAGAAAATGTATTCTGTTGTTTTTGGATGGAATGTCCTGTAAATCATCAATTATGTCCATCTTGTTTAATGTGGCATTTAAAGCTTGTGTTTCCTTATTTATTTTCATTTTGGATGATCTGTCCATTGGTGAAAGTGGGGTGTTAAAGTCCCCTGCTATGATTGTGTTACTGTCGATTTCCCCTTTTATGGCTGATAGCATTTGCCTTATGTATTGAGGTGCTCCTGTGTTGTGTGCATAAATATTTACAATTGTTATATCTTCTTTTTGGATTGATCCTTTGATCATTATGTAGCGTCCTTCTTTGTCTCTTGTAATAGTCTTTATTTTAAAGTCTGTTTTGTCTGATATGAGAATTGCTACTTCAGCTTTCTTTTGATTTCCATTTGCATGGAATATCTTTTTCCATCCCCTCACTTTCAGTCTGTATGTGTCTCTAGGTCTGAAGTGGGTCTCTTGTAGACAGCATATATACGGGTTTTGTTTCTGTATCCATTTAGCCTGTCTGTGTCTTTTGGTGGGAGCATTTAATCCATTTACATTTAAGGTAGTTATCGATATGTATGTTCCTATTACCATTTTCTTAATTGTTTTGGGTTTGTTATTGTACGTCTTTTCCTTCTCCTGTGTTTCCTGCCTAGAGACATTCCTTTAGCATTTGTTGTAAAGATGGTTTGGTAGTGCTGAATTCTCTTAGCTTTTGCTTATCTGTAAATTTCTCTGTCGAATGTAAATGAGATCCTTGCTGGGTAGAGTCATCTTAGTTGTAGGTTTTTCCCTTTCATTACTTTAAATATGTCCTGCTACTCCCTTCTGGCGTGCAGAGTTTCTGCTGAAAGATCAGCTGTTAACCTTTTGGGGATTCCCTTGTATGTTATTTGTTATTTTTCCCTTGCTGCTTTTAATATTTTTTCTTTGTATTTAAGTTTTGATAGTTTGATTAATATGTGTCTTGGCGTGTTTCTCCTTGGATTTATCCTGTATGGGACTCTCTGCAGTTCCTGGACCTGATTAACTATTTCCTTTCCCATATTAGGGAAGTTTTCAACTATAATCTCTTCAAATATTTTCTCACTCCCTTTCTCTTCTTCTTCTGGGACCCCTATAATTCGAATGTTGGTGCATTTAATGTTGTCCCAGAGGTCTCTGAGACTGTCCACAATTCTTTTCATTCTTTTTTCTTTATTCTGCTCTGCAGTAGTTGTTTCCACTATTTTATCTTCCAGGTCACTTATCCGTTCTTCTGCCTCAGTTATTCTGAGAATAACCTAGAATTTTTAATTTCGTTTATTGTGTTGTTCATCATTGTTTGTTTGCTCTTTAGTTCTTCTAGTTACTTGGTAAACGTTTCTTGTATTTTCTCCATTCTATTTCCAGATTTTAGATCATCTTTACTATCATTACTCTGAAATCTTTTTCAGGTAGACTGTCTATCTCCTCTTCATTTTTTGATCTGGTGGGTTTTTACCTTGCTCCTTAATCTGCTGTGTGTTTCTCTGTCTTTTCATTTTGCTCAACTGACTGTGTTTGGGGCCTCCTTTTCGCAGGCTGCAGGTTCGTAGTGCCTGTTGTTTTTGGTTTCTGCTCCCAGTGGGTAAGGTTGGTTCAGTGGGTTGTGTAGGCTTCTTGGTGGAGGGGACTAGTGCCTGTCTTCTGGTGGATGAGGTGGATATTGTCTTTCTGGTGAGGACCTCGTCCGGTGGTGTGTTTTGGGGTGTCTGTGACCTTTTATGATTTTAGGCAGCCTCTCTGCTAATGGGTGGGTTTGTGTTCCTTTCTTGCTAGTTGTTTGGCATAGAGTGTCCAGCACTGTAGCTTGCTGGTCATTGAGTGGAGCTGGGTCTTAGCGTTGAGATGGAGATCTCTGGGAGAGCTTTCGCTGTTTGATATTACGTGGAGCCAGGAGGTCTCTGGTGGACCAATATTCTGAGCTCGCTCTCCCACTCAGGGGCACAGGCCTGACACCTAGCAGGAGCGCCAAGACCCTGTGAGCCACACGGCTCAGAAGAAAAGGGAGAAAAAAAGAAAGAAAGAAAAAAGAAAATAAAATAGTTATTACAATAAAAAATAAAAAATAATTATTAAAAATAATAAAATTAAAAAGTAATGAAAAAAGAAAAAGAAGAAAGTAAGAAAGAAGAGAGCAACCAAACCAAAAAACAAATCCACCAGTGATAACAAGCACTAAAAAGTATACTTAAAAAACAAACAAACGAATAGAAAAACGGACAGACAGAACCCTAGGACAAATGGTAAAAGCAAAGCTATGCAGACAAAAGAACACAAAGAAGCATGCATATATATACATGTTCACAAGAAGAGAAAAAGGAAAAAAATATATATCGTTGCTCCCAAAGTTCACCACCTCAATTTTGGGGTGAGTAGTTGTCTATTCAGGTATTCTACAGATGCAGAGTACATCCAGTTGATTGTGGAGATTTAATCCGCTGCTCCTGAGGCTGCTGGGAGAGAGTTCCCTTTCTCTTCTTTGTTCGCACAGTTCCTGGGGTTCAGCTTTGGATTTGGCCCCGCCTCTGCATGTAGGTCACCTGAGGTCGTCTGTTCTTCGCTCAGACAGGACGGGGTTAAAGGAGCAGCTGATTAGGAGGCTCTGGCTCACTCAGGCCGGGGGGAAGGAGGGGTACAGAATGCGGGGCGAGCCTGTGGCGGCAGAGGCTGGCATGACATTGCACCAGCCTGAGGTGCGCTGTGCGTTCTCCTGGGGAAGTTATCTCTGGATCACGGGACCCTGGTACTGGCGGGCTGCACAGGCTCCCTGGAGGGGAGGTGTGGATAGTGACCTGTGCTTGCACACAGGCTTCTTGGTGGCTGAAGCAGCAGCCTTAGCATCTCATGCCCGTCTCTGGTGTCTGCGCTGATAGCCTGTGGCTCACGCCCATCTCTGGAGCTTGTTTAGGCAGTGCTCTGAATCCCCTCTCCTTGTGCACCCGGAAACAATGGTCTCTTGCCTCTTAGGCAGATCCAGACTTTTTTCCGGACTCCCTCCCGGCTAGCTGTGGTGCACTAGCCCCCTTCAGGCTGTGTTCACACAGCCAGCCCCAGTTCTCTCCCTGGGATCTGAACTCTGAAGCCTGAGCCTCAGGTCCCAGCCCCCACCAGTCCCGGCGCGTGAGCAGACAAACCTCTCATGCTGGTGAGTGCTGGTCGGCACCGGTCCTCTGTGTGGGAATCTCTCTGCTTTGCCCTCTGCACCCCTGTTGCTGCGCTTTCCTCTGTGGCTCCAAAGCTTCCCCCCCCACACCCCCGTCCCCGGCAGTGAAGGGGCTTCCTAGTGTGTGGAAACGTTTCCTCCTGCACAGCTCCCTCCCAGTGATGCAGGTCCTGTCCCTATTCTTTTGTCTGTGTTTTTTGTTTTTTCTTTTGCTCTACCCAGGTACGTGGGGAGTTTCTTGCCTTTGGGGAAGTCTGAGGTCTTCTGCCAGCATTCAGTAGGTGTTCTGTAGGAGTTGTTCCACATGTAGATGTATTTCTGATGTATTTGTGGGGAGGAAGGTGATTTCCAGGTCTTACTCTTCCTCCATCTTGAAGGTCTCTACATCCAGTGAGGGTCCAGGGCATCGGGCGTGGACCCTGAGGCTACAACAGGTCCCTGAAGTACAGGCTTCACAGGACAGTGATGGAGACACACTCTAGACTGATATTTTTATAAAAGAGCTGTGTAATTGATTCTGTTCCTTTTATTGTTGATAAAATTTTTAATCCGTCCTCATTTATAAATCAAATACATCTTTCTAAAGTATAACTTTTAATATGTCATTTCCACTGCACAACAAAGAAAAAAAGTATATTAACAATTCTCTCTTATCACTGAAGAAAATATAGACCCTTCATCCTGGTGTATAAAGCTTCAATCGAATGCTCCTTTCTTATTTACCCTCATCCCATCATACATGCCCTTTGCTTCCAATTACACTACTCCCAGGCCTACGGACACACTCCGCCTCATATGCCATCCTCATCAATCTCAGACTTTAAAGTCCATCTTAAGAAGTGTCAGTAAATCCATTTTATTACAGAACTGTAAAACCTACATGGAAAAAACTAAAAACTTCCACCTTTACTATTCTGGGCCCTTTCTTTGTAGCAATACTTATAATACTGTATTGAGTATTGATACTTAATTATGTACCTTCCTAAATAAACTGTAAAGTGTTGAAGGTCAAAACTAATATTTACTCATTTTGCATTTCAGTTATTATCCAGCTCAATAACTGCCACAAGAAAAGCATTTTATAAATATTTTAGAAATTGATTTAGTTAGTTAAAACTATTGGGTGCAGTCTTTATCTTACTTCTAGTCTCTCATGCTTATAATTAACTAAGAACTAGAATTGATACCTTTTGCTGGTTCATACCTAAAAAGATATTGCTAAAATACTTGATGAGGATTCTACCTACAGATTATTTAAAAAATAATTATTATACTAAGGTTTTTAAAGCCCTTACTCTTCTTAGGGCTTGAAACATATTCACTCATTTACTCTTAACAATAACCTGATGAAAAAAGCATTATTATCTCTGTGGTAAATTAGGAAACTGAGGTATAGAGACATTATAGAGCTTACACTTGGTTGGAGTTAATAAGAAATGAACTTAGGATGCAACCCATTTTAATATTAATGCATTTACTTTCAATCTATGTAAAGTCTCTCCTCATTGACATACTTAAAATGAATAACAGTTTTCACTTGTAAAATAAAGTCACCCAGAGAACTGTTTTCTTACCATTGAAATGTTGATATTAGATTAATTTCTGAACATATTTGACCAGAACGTTTGGGTCAGTTGCTCCAGTGGAGTCCTTGTTTGCTTAATTAAATCATAAAATGAAGGCTACATAAATTAACACATATTTTATGAGCACCAATTTTATAACAACGTAGTACTGCTGTATTTTGGTGATTTAACACTTGTTATTCAATGTTTTCACTATAAAGTGCACTTTTCCTATTGATATTTAGATTATTTGCATAAAGCTTAATTTACCAACATTCATTTTGTTTGTTTTAAATACTCTTGCATATTTGTGTTGAGAATAGACTGTTATTGCGTATTCTGTTGTATTCTATTCTCCATTAGTTTGATAAGTGTTTTCCCTTGATTCATTTGCAAACCAACAAGACAGTAAAATCAGTATTAATTTAAAATGAATAATGACATAAATTTCACCTTAGTAATATATTTAAATATAAAAGGGGCAATGAATAATCTATATACTGTTTGAATTAAACCCTTTGAAAACATACATAGCCACAGTAATGTTATACTTCATATTTTAGACCTTATGTTACTTCATGAAGATGGATCAGTGACTACTTAGAACAATTTTTTGGGGGAATTGCATATCATCTTGAGCCTTCTGACTTTGGTGGATAGTCATAGAAGCTTGCCGTACTTAGTTTATAGTCTTGTCCTTACATTTTTGGTGGTAGAGTACTGGCACTTAAAATACTTTATTCTGGTTCTTCACATCTGTGATGTTTTCGTTCATCACACTAAGCTAAGCTGTGTAATTTGAGATATGTTTGCAGGTCTCACTCTGCACAATTCCATGATAACTGAGATCTATATGATGATATGGTTCCTACATACATGAGTTTAGCGGGTTGAATGGTATCTACCAAAAAAGTATGTCTATGTCCTAACCCCTGGAATCTGTGATTGTTACTTTATTTGAAAAAAGGAACTTTGCCATTGTAAATTATGACAAATGCCTTTAATAAGACAAAGGCAGAGGTTACGTTTGAGACAGAAGAGAAGACAGAAGAGGGGGCAGTGTGATTATGGAGGCAGAGATTGGGATTATGTGCCTGTAAATCAAAGAATGCTGCTGACAGCCACCAGAAAGTGGAAGAGGGCAAAAAGTGGATTCTCCCCTAGAGCCAGAGGGAGTGTGGTCCTGCTTACAGCTTGATTATGGACTTTTGGCAATAGTTTCTATTATTTTAGCCACCAAGTTGATAGTAATTTCTTGTGGCAGCCACTGGAAACTAAGGCACACAGCTTCATTTACAAGATACCATGCAAAATTGAGGACTGCCTGTATTTGTTGTTATGTAATTTTTTTGCTCTTTTAATTTAGACCTCTATTTTATGTCCATATACTTATACTTCATATAAATTGAATTTGTATTACTTGTCTAAATCACCTTAGTCCATGTGAAAGAAATTCCACAATTCACTAAACGGGCATTTTGGTATTAGGAAGATTCTTCAAAATTTCTTTTGAGGCAAACATTTTACATTTTGTTTGCTTGTCTGTTTGTTTAGATGAAAGACAGGAGGAGAACTCGTCACAACATCTGAGCACTAAGTCATCCCTCACTGCCAGCTTATCGCCTCTAGGCAAAATGCTCCCAGTTACTTTAGGCTGTTCTAATTGGCATTATTTTCCAAATATTTACTCATTATTCTGCTCTTTTACCAATTGACTGGCTCTTTAAAGAGAGCACTCTCCAATCTATATTCATGGAAAGACAAGCATTTCAGAGCCTATTCTAATTGCTTTCTTTGGTATGCCCTCAGCTAATCTTAGTTTTTATATACTGTATAAATATACCGTATGTCATCTAAAATATGTTGTTTACTGGTTATGTGGATTGACCACATATGTTTCTTAGTTTACCCAGTACTCACTAAATATGTAACCATGGATGAGATGAAAATCCACAAAGATAAAATGGGAGCAAGATCTTCATAAACTTTTGTACAAATAAATGCAGCTAGAGGGAGGAGGAAGGTATAGAATAGAGGATTCGCCCACTGATGTGAATGAGAAGAAAGTTGATTAGACTCACTGAATCCAAGAGGTGTTCCCATCTCAAAGATGTTGCTTGAAACAGAGGGTAGGGACAAGATAAATGACTTGACATGAGGATTGGTTGGAAGGTAGTATTTGGAAGAACCAATGTTTTCTCTCCTTTTACCCTACTCACTGAGTGAGTGGACACAAATGACTATATCCCCACTTGATGAAAATAAAAAAGGAGCCAGTCAAGGGATCAGAGATGCCAAGTAGAGACCAAAGGCAGAATTTGGCATGTGGAGGTGAAAATAGAAAATGAAGTGAAAGTATCTATACCAAATAGTTAACGTCTAAGATCTACACCCTCAGCCCTCAAACAAAATACCAGAAGCCTGGTATCTACTCTTTCCAGAGCTTCTGGAAAAACTGACATCTGAACAGTTCCTCAGTGAAAAAGAAAACTTTTCCCAAACAAAATTTATATAGACCTTTTCTTTCTTCACCAGAACTTCTGATCAGTTTTTTTGGCTATGATGGCTAAAATGAAAAAAAAATTCCAAAAGACAGATCAGGTAAAATCAGAGAAATCTAAATCTCTTAGAAAATAGGTTAGAAAGATAGCAACTATGAGAGGAAAAATAAAAACTGAGAAGATGAGATTCTATGAGGTTCAATATCAGAAGGATGGAACAGAGAAAATGGAACAAAGGTAATTAGCAAATATGATAGAAAAATTTTCAGAAGTGAAGCATGTCAGTCATTTGAATGAATGGAGCCATTGAGAGCTCAGTGAAATGAATGAAATACACTAATCATGAAGCACATCCTGTAAAATTTCAAGGCAAATAAAAATCCTAGGAGGAAAAGCTGCATAAAAATGAAGTATAAGCATATATCTTTTATTTTGCTCATGATAATTTAAAGACTGATTAATAATTTCAATAAGATAAATGATATAACCATACTGGAAAGATAGGGAGGGATATGGGATTGAATGTGAGCCAAATCATCATCTATATTAAGGGAAAATTAATAATGTCTCATATTTATGAATCAAGAACTATCGTAAGTATATTTTGTAGAAATATAGAGGAAAGCAGCAGAAAAATAAGCAAAATAGTGTAAAAAGGGATTTCCTTAGAGTACCTGCTCAGGGAATTGCCATCTTTGCATTATAAGTATTTCTGTGCTATTCTATTTATCTAATATGTATATTATTCTAATTTCAAATTTAAATAATATGGATGGAAGGAGGAATAGGAACAAAATAAAGAGAAATGGGTTATTTGGAGAAAATATAACATTCAAGGTTGTAACTACTGTCTGAGTGACCATAGATTTTTAGGTTTCTTACTGCAACATTGCTTCCTGTAGTTTCTCACTTGCTCAGGTAGAAAACTTGATGTTGAGTCACATAGTAGTACATTCAGCAGCAAATACCAGAAAAGCAGTCAAGTGACTTACATCAAATAGTGACTTATTTTTTCTCATGTAACAAGAATTCTGGAAGAAGGTAATGCAGGTATGGTGATTCTCTTAGAGATCCAAGCCTTTTCTTCCATTTCATTTCATCGTCTTCAGCATATTAGCTTGTTGTCTGGTGATTGAAAGATGACTCTTTATCCCTAGGTGTCACATCCGTGTTTCAGACAGGGAGAAGAAAGGAAGGGGAGAAGTATAGGCAGACTTCTACATATATTTCATTAGCCAGAACTGTGTCAGATGGCCACTCCTAGTTGCATGAGAAGTTAGACAATTGAATTTTTCCCTCTTACAGCCGCTAACAAAAAGTCAGACACAAAGGAAGGGTTTTGGAGGAGGTTGGATGAGGTAATTTATGTCTTTATAGATTTCATGGTTGAAATATTTTATACTGGAGGATGAAGATGATAATAAATTTTAAAAGGCATTATGCTATTGAAGTTAGCCAACTGTTAGGATGGTTTTTCATTGGATCTTGAAAATAGACCTGTTGACAAAGGGGAAAGAAGACGTAAAGTAAATTTTACATTAGTAGCTTATCAGACAGTTTGGTAACAATTTATATATATTACCTCATTTAATATTCACAATGAGCTTATAAAATATTTCTTCATTTTAGAGATGAAAAACTGAGAGTCAAATATATTAAATAATGTATCTGAAGTCACAGTCAGTAAGTGATATGGTCAGTGAGAAAACAAGTGTCTTCCTCTGGTATCTGAGCTTTTACTATTAAAATAGCAAATAACTCATATTCCAAGAATTATAGGGAGAATTTCCTTAATGTGTGTATAAAATTCCATTTTTCATTCTATAAAGCAAAACTGTAGTGCTTGCTGATTCAGTGGTGAGGAGTGTATACTATTGGGTTGGCCAAAAAGTGCCTTTGGTTTTTAAGTAAAAATAAGACACATTTTTCATTTTCACCAAGAACTTTATTGAACAGCAGAATTGACCCAATTTCACTTCCAAGAAGTAAGCACTATCAATAGTTTAGAGGAGGTTCTTTTCAGACTTTTTAATATAATCTCACTTGTGTGATGTGTGGAAGAGTCAACTTTCATTGAAAATGCATTCTACCTATATACTAGATATCTTTCTTTTCTCCCAACCCCACTCCCCATACTTCTCAGCTTTGGTCCTGTGTCCTGGGTGGCTTTCTTGCCCTCTGTCTTCCAATTTGGTTTCCCTGTTAAAGGCAGTAACAGAGGTTAAGAAAATGGGAAGAAAATAAGATTAGGGTATTTGTTACCCAGAGCCCTTTCACTGAGTTCCTGTGCATAGGTTTTACCTTTCCAGTGTAAACAACAGCTCTATGTGCAGGCTGCCCTATCCCTGCAGCTATGTCTCTGGGTTCAGAGTCTGCTTCTCCTTCTAACTCTAGGCTGAGGGGTGTCAACAGCTTTCTGTTGTCACTCCCCTTGAGATACTGTACCTTCCTTTTCCTAAGCCCTTTGTGAATAGTTTTTGTTAAACTCATACATTGATATGTATATGTATTTCTGTATTCAAGAGTATCTTCCCATTAGAATATAGTGTGCTAAGTGGGTAAATGGTTTACATAGTTTTTTTTCAAAGGCTTTTGTTTTCTCAATTGAGAAAATCACTATGTAAACAATAGGCCCTTATTACTTGCTTTTAAAATATCAAATTAATACCTTCTTTTTTCTGGAAAAACAAATGAAATCCATCTGTATGCTGGCATAAATAATATATTCATATTTATATACAAACTTATATGAATAATCATGGTACTATATATAAGAAAAGAGGATGTGGGAAACAACAAAACCCTCTAAAAATTACAGTAATTTAGGGTCATCAAACAAGGTCACAGAGTTTTTTTAACAGTAAAAACCATCAAAACTATCACTCTGACATGACCAATTACAAATCCAATCTTCTCTGTAAGGTGTATAGATCTTTGAGAGAGCTTGGAAAAAAATCCTGAAGATGGATGGATGGTTTGTTTTGGTTTTGCTTTTTTTTTTTTTCTTTTTTGCAGATCTTTTTGTCTGTTGTACATATTTTTATGTAGTTAGTTGAAATCAATGCTTCCCTTTCAAGCCTTCCCCCACAAACACACACAAATTCCATGAATGACATTGCTCGGGCCTTACACCACATATCTACAAATATACTGATGTTCATTCCCTGCACCTTCCATACTTAGCTCTTGACTATTTCTCATTCATTGTCATTCTCTTTCTTGTGATCCTGCATGAGGCAAGCCTTTTGAAGGGTTGGGTTTCTTCAGGTCCAAATTCTGGGGTGTACATATTCCACTGGCATTCCAGAATCAGCTGGATATTTTCATGTTCAGGATGTTGAACTTGCAATTCTGAACAAGCTGACAGGCTGCTGTCACCAAGCTCTTGAAAGTCATTAACAATATGTAGAAGTATTTCCTTCCTATATTTTTCTAAATATTCATTAGAATTCACTTTCCTTCCTAATTCCTATAATTCCTTTATGTAAAAATGTGTAGGCTTTCACTTCCAAGATATCCCACTGTCTTAGGAATGCTTGATATATTAATTGTATCACTACAACAATTGTCTGTTTGGTCCCGGGACCTTGTGGGAAGGTGTCAGTTGGTTCTGATTTTATGGATGAGAAGTTAGAGAGGCTGATTAGAACTGAGGAAGCAAATTGGTTTGTAATGGTTTATAATTTGTTGAGCTTTGAACTTTAGCTCATAACGCTTAGCAGGGTTGTCTTTCTGTTTTGAAGATCTGGGGTCCAAGGCCAATCATCTACTCATGATATGTAGAGGCCACTTCAGGAAACTGTCATCTCAGTGGGAGGTCCAACTGGTCATCATTCATGAAGTCCCATGTTGCCCTTACTTATGCCTTGATAGCCCAGTAAGATGCAAAAGAATAATTTAAAATATGATAAAATAATTATGTAAGGAATATGCCTACATACACTTTAATTCTATTTTTCTTTTTCAATCTTGGGTAAAGCAGTTGGTATGTGGCTTGTTTAGCAGACTGAACAACATTAGCAAAGACACGATTTAATTTTGCTTCTGTAAATTAATGAACAATCTCAGTGTCTTTGTGTGGAGAAAGATGAGCAAAAGAATCAGAATAATTGAAGACAAGTACAAGAAAGGTAACTGACAGGCATCCACATGCCTCTTCTTAGTTCATGTTAGAATATACAGTGAGGAGAGACCAATCGTTGCTCAGAATTACTGCCTCAACAGATCTGTTTTGAAAACTAATGATAAATGATCTCAGAATATCTCAAGGCAATGCATTATATTGGGTTGGCCAAAAGTTCCTTCTTTTTTTTTTTTTTTTTTTTAAAGATTGATTGCTATGTTGGGTCTTCGTTTCTGTGCTAGGGCTTTCTCTAGTTGCGGCAAGTGGGGGCCACTCTTCATCGCAGTGCGCGGGCCTCTCACTATCGTGGCCTCTCTTGTTGTGGAGCACAGGCTCCAGACGTGCAAGCTCAGTAGTTGTGGCTCACGGGCCTAGTTGCTCCGCGGCATGTGGGATCTTCCCAGACCAGGGCTCGAACCCGTGTCCCCTGCATTAGCAGGCAGATTCTCAACCACTGTGCCACCAGGGAAGCCCCGTTCCTTCGGTTTTTAAGTGAAAATAAAAGGCACGGTTTTCATTTTCACTAAGAACTTTATTGAACAACGTACTCACCATTTTGTTCCACTACCTTCTGCCATTTTCCAGGCAACTTCATAATTCCATCTTCCCCAAACTTTTTGTCTTTCTGAGCAAAGAACTGTTCCAGGTGCCTTTTACAGTCTTTCAGGGAACTGAAATTTTTTCCATTAAGAGAATTTTGGAAAGACCAAAATAAATGGAAATCCGAAGGTGCAATGTCTGGTGAGTACACCGGATGAATCAGAACTTCCCAGCCAAGCTGTAACAGTTTTTGGCTGGTCATCAGAGAAACATGCGGCCTTACATTATCCTGATGGAAGATTACGTGTTTTCTGTTGACTAATTCTGGACACTTTTCATTGAGTGCTGCTTTTAGTTGGTCTAATTGGGAGCAGTACTTGTTGGAATTAATCATCGTTTGGTTTTCCGGAAGGAGCTCATGTTAGAAGACTCCCTTCCAATCCCACCATATACACAACATCACCTTCTTTGGATGAAGACTGGCCTTTGGTGTGGTTGGTGGTGGTTCATTTCGCTTGCCCCACAATCTCTTCCATTCCACATTATTGTACAGTATTCACTTTTCATTGCCCATCACGATTTGTTTTAGAAACGGAACGTTTTCATTACATTTCAATAGAGAATTGCATGTGGAAATATGGTCAAGAAGATTTTTTTTGCTTAACTTTTGTGGAATCCAAGCATCAAAGCAATTAAAATAACCAGGCTGGTGCAAATGATTTTCAACGCTTGATTTGGGTATTTTGAGTATGTCAGTTATCTCCCTCATGGTATAATGTTGATTGTTCTCAATGTCTCGATTTGATCACAATCAACTTCAACTGGTCTTCCCGACCGTGGAGCATCGTCCAGCGAAAAATCTCCAGCATGAAACGTTGCATACCACTTTTGACGTGTTCAGTCAGCCACAGCACCTTCTCCGTACACTGCACAAATCTTTTTTTGCGTTTCAGTTGCGTTTTTCCCTTACTTGAAATAATAAAGCATAATATGCCGAAAATGTTGCTTTTTTTCTTCCATTTTCAATATTAAAATGGCTACCCCAAAATTCACCAATTTTGACATCTTTCTTTAAATGCACGCTGATATGACAGCTGTCACATACAATCTAACAAAATTGTTTCAAATGAAGTTAAAGACAGCTAAGTGCTACTAGAGCCATTTTACAGAAAACAATGAACAAACCTTTTGGCCAACCCAATACATGGTAAATTCAGAGTGGCCTGTTCTTCCAGGAGGTCATATCCAAAAAAGTAGTGTAAAGTGTCACAAGGAACATCAAAACCTCCAACTCCTTACCATTCTCCTGACACATGATGGATGAGCACCGATAAAAAAAAAAAAAAAAAAAAAAAAAAAGTGTGAATATATTTCCAGTAAATTTAAAAGCCTGAGTATAAACTGAAGAATTTGAATTGCAGGTGATATTTTCATTTTTTCCCAGCTGAAGTTCATAATTTTCAGTAGAGAGTAGTTCATAAGGTAAAGAACTGGTTATAAGTATATAAATAATTAAAATAATATTGAGTGGACACTTACTACCATTAAGCACTCTTCATTTATTCTTGTCAGCTAAACTATTTTGTGGTAATACTGTTACCTTCATTTTATATGATGGACTGCAAGTTCTTAAAGGCTAAATAATTTGCTAAAGGGGTAAGGTTTGACCTTAGGTCTCTAATGTCAAAGCTGATGCCTTTAACCACTTTGCTATTTTTATGTCAAAAATTTTCAGTTTACTGGACCACAGTGGAAACTCAGTTCGGTAAAATATTGTTAGGATATGAAGGAACGTTCAGTAACACTATGGTTGAGAATGAGAACAGAGAGCAAAATTAGCAGCCGCTGCCTGTTTTTAACTTTGAAATGGTGCATTTTTTTTTTTTTTTTGTAATCTCCGAAGAATAGCATCTGAAGCCCCTAGGAAAATGATAAATTAAAGATAAGCATCTCTGTCCCACTTGTAGGACCAAAACACAATGTGAAAAATACGGCTAAAGCTAACGAATGATCCTCCTGCTGATAGGAACTGCTAGTGGAAGTGCTCATAGATGGCAGGAGAACAGAGTAAGTCTCATGGGTAGAAAGCAACGGCTGGACTGAGGTTTCAATGTTTGTGAAAGATGATGAAAAAAGTAAGACTTGTAACTATCTCTGGGGCTATAGCTTATTTAAATCCCCCTTCTTGGAGGATGGGAGGAAGCAGATACAACCCAATGATAAGGATCTGGGCCAAACCTCTATTACTGGAGGAGTTAGAGAAAATTTCAAAATCGCTAGACAACACAGGATGAACATTGGAGAGAAAAACAAACCAATAAACTCTCACTTCAGTTTAGCCTACAGAGTTGCTGTTTTGATATACATGAAGAAAATTAACGCTGAGAAAAGTCATCACCAACATCAAGAGTCAGGAGAAGGATGTAGCCAGATAAATGAAAAAGAAAATAAAGCAATCTGAGAGTGACTTAAAAGTAAATTTGCCAAGGATGGTCCAAGAGAAAATATAAAATGAAACAAAAATGGTCAGACATAGAAGAGACTATAAAGGAGAATCAATTACAATTACTGGAAATGAAATAAAAGTTCTTTAAATGAAGAGACAAAATTTGAGTATATAGAAGGCACAATTTAAATCTATCATCATTGTAGTAAAGAAAAATCAAAAGACCCTCATTTTTTATGTTTTGCTTGTTTAGCACAGGGGAAAGGCATTTTGTTAATAAACCAAAATAAGCAGGGATGATCAAGGCCTTCAGCAGAATAAAGATAACTAAAAATGTAACCCCTAAATATTTGCCTTTTTCTTATTCCTTATTAAACAAGAAGATTAATAACATGACATAGTGGTACTTGTAACTTTTTATGGATAACTGACAGGATTTCTCTGTAAATCTTCCTCATATTGGAAAACACTACTTTTTATGAGATGTTACAGAAAAAACTTTTTGCTATATTAGAAAAGATTACCTGTTTCCCATTTCTGGATGTTCTTGTTTTCTCTATTCCAAAATATTTGCTGGTTTTTATGAAGAAAATAGGATCTTAGTCAGAAACTCTAGGAATGGTAATGGAAGAGAGAAATGTCTTTTGATAATGGTTAGATTGTAGTTATTTTTCCATCTTTTTCTTCTTGCATTTGAATGCCTAAACAGTAAACCCCAGTGAATGTGTCAACATATTTCTTGGAACACTTGAAACTGCTGTTACTGTCTATCCCTGAATTAAATATTTTTCTGTTTGTAATTTAAAACATTTTAATTACAATACAAATTACATGATACCACCATGTAGCACTAAACAAAGAACTAATTTATGTTCTTTCTGTACTTATCATTTGTTGACTAATTAGTTTCTCTATGAGACGCCAAGTGACTCATAAATGCAAACCTCCTGAGGATATAAAGGTTAATTTTGAAGTGATTACAAATATTCCAGTAACATTATAATTAATAATTACATTTGTGATGCAGAAATCTTCTAAAGCACCAGTGAGTAACCTCTGTAAATTAGGACACATAGTTGGCATCATTTAGGATGTCTTTGCATTATTCCTTTCATTCAGTCTAGTTTCAGGGTGAAGTGGGATCACATATTAAAACCATCATTAGTCTAAATCCATGACCCTATGTGTTTGCATCTATGTGCATCTGTGTGTATGTGTGTGCCTGTGTGAGAGGTACACACACACACACACACACCCGTCTCTGTGCATGCTATCAGTTCATATTCTTAGGCTGAACTTGAGCTATGACTGGACATGTTATGGAATGATTCACTAAGTTATGGAGAAGTCGTCCATTTATATGAGGGTCACAGATGACTCTTGGGAGAGAATTTAACCTATGGAATGAGAGGGTCACAGAGCCTCTTTTCACAAAACATTAATGGAAGGATGATTCTGAGAACAAATGGGCATCTACTGTTCAGCTATGATTCTGACACCAGCTTATATGCATTTATAAATGGTCTTAGGAAGCAAAAGGGTTTATGATGTTAAACTGAAGTTGTTTTTTTTCCCCACTAAAACTTCTGAAAGTCCGTGCAATTCTAAAGTGCCACTGATTGGATTTCATCTTGTCTTTTCAGTTCTTAACTGCTGGTAATTGTTAAAGATGTCAAATGGAGTTTGTTTTTTTTTTTTAAATAATAGGTAAAGTACTGAAGTTTAGTACTGATTTAAGTCTTAAGTATTTCAAATTACTTGTACAGTCATCTAACATTACATATCAATAACCTCTCTTTTGAGTGGGAAAGAAAGGAGTAAGTCAACAATGGTCATCAGAAATTTGGTGTAATCTGTAGCCTACCTTATCACTACCATAGCGCATATTGATGTATCATTAATAGAGGCAATGATTACATAACATTGCTGGGCTTTCCAGTTGTGATTCTAGGGTAACTTCTCTTCTAAATTTTATCAATGGGTAATTATAAATAAGAGAGAGTAAAAAAGATAGATTAGAATTAGATTAGATTTAAATTAAATCTCTCCTGGCCTGTTCAATTTGACATCTTAAACCTAATGCATCCAACTGAGTTTCTGATAATTTCCACCAAACCTGCTTCTCCTGTAATCTTCTCCATCTTAGTTTTTGGCAACCCTATCCTTCTAGATGTTCAGGTCAAAGACCTGAGACAAATTGAGTTCTTTCCTTATTTCAACACATTTTTCTAGTATGTCAGGTAATGCTCTCCCCTCTAACTTACAAATATGTCTAAGAATCCAACCACGACTGCACCCCTTGATCAATCTTCCATCACTCTTACCTAGATTATGGCAATCATCTCCTAATGGTGCTCAGTGTTCGTATCTTTGCCCTCCTCCAACCTGTACTCAGTCCAGCAGCAAGAGTGACCTTTTAAAATATAAGTTTGATTATATTTCTTCTTTACTCCAAATCCTTTGTGTTTTAAAAATTCATTTAAAAGTAAAAGCCAAAACCCTTTACTTTGACCTGTAAAGCCCTATATAGTCTTTCCTCTCATTACTTCTTTGAACTCTTCTCCTACTTCTCTCTTTTGTCGGCTCCCAGTGTTCTAGTCTCCTTGCTCTTCTAAAAACCACCCATGCATGCTCCTGTCTAAAGTTACTTTTATCAACTCGCCACCCTATTTAAAATTGCATCCTGCTTGTATTTCAACCCAATAATTCATATTCACCTTTTCAGCTTTAATTATTTTCCCTTGGCACTTATCCGCAATAAGCTGTATATTTTATTTATCTTGTTTTCTTCTGTATCTTCCCATGAAACATAAGATCTATGAGGGTAAGGACTTGTGTGTGTGTTTTTTCCCTGTGAACAGTGCTTAGGACAGAGTAAATGTTAAATTTTTTAAATGAAAAAGAGGGTCTATCTTACACAAGTAAGAATGCTGTTAAAATGATTTTCTTAAATAAAGCAACAGTAGTTACATTGGCTAAATCAAAGCTATCATGCATGATACAGGTGAAGGCAGCAATGATGTTTGTTATGGTTTAAAAATCAATGAAATCTATATATTATAATTTTGGATAAATAATGTGTTTTTTAATGTTTATTCTTCAGTTGTCCATACCTAGTCACACTTCATTGGTATTATATGTGGAGTCTTGAAAACATTAAAACTTATTAAAATAAATTTTAATACTATGTAAGTGAGATTAGCCACACTTACTTATTTTTATTCACAGAATACCAATTTTTGATCTGTCTAAATCTTTGATTTAATTTTTTTCATGCTTATAAAATTAATTTTATAAGTAAAGGCCAAATGGGTAGTATTTTTGCTTACTTTCCCACTAAAGGGTGTTTTCTTGTTTGATCGAAATGTGGATATGTCCTTGAGAGTATGTCATTATTTGAGTATGATCTGCCATTTGTAACCTGTGGTAAAGTATTACACAGAGCATTCTCTGCCCACCACCATAATTTGAAAACAGGAAATTATGCTGCTATCACTGTCTTAAACTATATAAGTTTAAGCTGTATAGCATAATGACTTGACTTCACAAGCATCATGAAATTGTCACAATAAGGTTAGTGGACATCTATCATCTCATACAGATAAAAAATAAAAGAAAAAGAAAAATTTGTGTGATGAGAACTCTTAAGATATACTCTCTTAATTTAATTAGTTCTCTTTTCTCTTTTGAGTAACAGGAAATAAATATTAGGCTATGCCATATATGGAAATATAATGAAATGTCACTATATAATTGAAAGCAACTTGCTTTCTTTGGTTTTACCTTTCTGACACGTAAAATGGAGTCCTACTTTCTTTTTCTTATTCCCTTTTATTATTAGACTGGACACAGTTGTAGTGAGGCTTAAGTGACATATTTATAGCACTTTAAAAATTATAAAATCATACACGAATGCAATGGGTCATTCTGGATTAATTGGGTCTTTAGTGTTTCTTCCAAGCAAGGCAACTGTGCGGAATGCAATTTTTGAATTAGGAAAAAGATTCTTATATATTTTACATAATTCAAATGCTTATTCCAAAGTATACTCTCTCCCCCCACCCCCCAAATGCAATACCAGTTTGTCAGAATCCCCTGTGATTCTGATGGTCTGTGTAAGGGAAAGGATTATCCAGTGCTTGTTTAGCTTTAGAATTCCATCTCAAAAAAATCAGTCAGCAGAGATATCCATAGTTTGCAGCTCTTTTTTTAAACAGCAGTCATGTATGCTTTTTGTTGATAACTTCAGTATTTGATTCTGCTTGTAAAAGTGCTCTGTTTATTGCTTGATGTCATTATTTTGCTAACAAAGCAGGTCCCATTTCAGATACTTTAGGTGAATGGATTTTCTGAAGAATATTCCCAGTTGTAAGGGAGGAGAATGGTGAAAGGAAAAATAGAAATGTTTTATTTTATAAGAGTAGATTAGAGTTATACTTTCTCTTGCTGCTTACAGGTCAGTTGTAAGTAGTGATGATCTCCTTTATGTTATATAATAACTCAGGAGTGAAGGTAATCCTAAATACAAGAGGGCATGAGGCAGTTTAACACAAAATCCTGGTGAGGCTGAAGGTGAAAATAACACTTTTTCTCAAAGCGGCTGCCAGGGGCACATTTACTAGTAGGACACAAACAACTATGTAGTACAACAATTTTTTTGTAATAGAGGAACAGTTTTCTTCTAGTTCTCAGACTTCAAATTGTTTTCTTTTATTTAAAACTATTTAAAACACAGAGAATCTTACAAAATTCCATGGGTTGCAGCATCTCAGAGAAGTAGGCTTTTGTAGAGCATGTCTACCCCAGAGGAGAGCAAACCTCCAGCATTTCATTACTGTCCAGTGTTGACTGTTTGCTTCTGTGTGTGTCTTTGTTTTGGTGACTAATTAGAGCAGATATCACTAAAGCCATAGAATTCATATTAATGCAATCTATAATTTAATGCCTAAAAATTGAGCCACTATAAATAACTAGCTTATATGTAAAACAGAAGTCAAATCTATATAAATACATTTTGATATTTCACAGCCCACTACAATTATAACTTCCCAAACTCAGATGACTTCTTCCTCAACCCCTAATAAAATCTCTTTGGAACATCGTAGATTCTCTATACAATACTTTACAAGTACGTACTTGGAATTTGGTTCACTCAGGTTATTCACTCCTGGCCATCTCTGTGGAGAACCTCATGGTGGCACTGTGGCTGGTTGCCACAAAGGCATTTCTGTCTTTCTTTGTGTCCTGTCAGTGATGTGGCCCTGCTTCAGACTATTTCTCCTCTTGGGGTCACCCTGAGCCCTCAGTATCCCTTACCTTCCCAGATACCTCTGTGAGATTTGATAGAAGATGGTTCTCTCCCAGCCTGTGTTTCTCTTTGTCTCGTAGACCCCAAAGTGATATTGGGTGTGAAAACAGCTCCCATAGCTTCTTCTCTAACTGGACTTATGTTTGGCAGAATTCTATGATGACTCCAAAGATTCCTCCCCTCGGTGAACATGATATATTATAATCCCTTCCCTTTGAAGGTGGAACCTGTGAAAAGGATTCAGTAGTCATTCTCATGACTAGGTTATGTTATACGGCAAAGGTGAGGAGATTTTTGCAGAGGCAATGGAAGTCCCAAATCAGTTAATTTTGAGTTAATCAAGAGGGTGATTACTCTGAGTGGGCCTAACCTAATCAGATAAGACATTTAAGAAAGATCCTAGAAGTCAATGATTTTCTTGTTGGCCTACAGTCCTCCATGAGTTCCATGGCTGCAAGGAACTGAATTTTAGAAACAAATTACGTGGTCTTAGAAGAGGACCCCAAGTCTCAGACGAGACCCCAAACTTGGCCAACACCTCGATCTCAATGTAAGGGACCCTAGGCAGATAACTCACTTAAACTATGTCGAACTGTTCACCTACAGAAACTGAGATAATTAATGGATGTTGTTTAATCTTCTAAATGTGTGGTAAACTGTTATGCATCAATAGAAAACAAATGTATCCCTCTTCATTTATAGCACCTTAAAACCAATCAAAGGGGTCCTGCCTTCTTAATTTCCCACATTTCTCAATACTCCTTTTCAGGTACCTTCACAAAAAATATGTTCCTTCTTTTGTTGCCCTCAGTTTTAAGGTGACCCCAACCTGGCTCACTTTGCACTTACAGAAATGGAAACTGAGACTGCTTCAATCCAAGTAGGTAACAAGCTTATGTGCAGTGATGTCAACTGGTATGAAAGTGTTTGTCATAGATCCAGTACAGAAATGAGGACCTTATTTAAAACCAAGAGAGAAAGGGAGATCACTAGTTATTCTGAACAGGATTCGTCCACAGTGCTAAATGCATGTCACTTGTGCTGCCACTTACCAGTCTTACACCCATGTCAGGCATTGGTAATTTCTTCACCTTTTTTCCCCCAGTAAGCCTCAATACAGACTGAGAATCTTTCTTAGAATATCAGTCCAATTATCTTCTAATTAGGAAAGCAAGAGGAATAAAATTTATATTAAAGATTTCACATCTATTAGTAAAGGAAGAGTAGTCATTAATGCCATGCATTTGTTTTCTCTCCTCCCCAAACATCTGTTGAACACCTAGTACCTAGTATGTGATAATGACATATTAGGTACCAACAGTACCACAATGAATAAGATATCCTGGATAATTCCATCCTGAAGGATGCATGGTATTTTATTTGGCTCAAATATGAATTACTTAGTACTCAGATATATTTTATTTTACAGAGTGTGAAAAATTCCCAACTAACATTTTTTTTTCTGCTTAGAATGTGAATTAATAGGAGTCCTTGAGGAATTATGCCCGGATTCCATAGAGTAACTATACATTATCCCTAGTAAATCATTTGAAAGGGAAACTTAAGCTGCTTGAAATCAGATGGGGTTTCAAATTCAGTGCTCTGAGAGGTTATATCACGGATCAAACTTAGAGGGCATATATCTTTAGGATAGGTCTCTGGTCTTGTCTCTAAAAATAAATGGAACCTACTGAAATACCACTAAGTAACATTTGATTTTAAATTGACAAATTTAATCAAAAAGAGGTGAGGTAGCCTTGCTGATTTCAGACAGCCTTGTCAGAAATGTAACTGGGATATCTCTGTGTTCTAGGCTCTGTAGAAGAGAGAAAACTAAATAGGGCATCTTATTTGATAAATTTAAATTTAGCAACTTTTTAAAAAGGCCTCAACAGTAGTAATCAAAGCTCAAGATCATATTGACAAGCCTGAGGTACAGACAAGCAAGAGAAGAAATGGCACAGCTAAAGGAAAGTCTTTGACGTGGGAGAAAGAAGTGATGCAAGTTGATGGAAGAGTGCAGGGACACACAACAGTAGAGACTGTGGTTCAGAATGTCATGTCCTCTGCGCTTCTGGGATTTTGTGCCCCATCATTCTTAGTTGTGGGGAGCTGCCTGTACACTGAGGATGTTTAGCAGCATCCCTACCCTCTACCCACCAGATAGCAATGTCATCCCCCACTCCAAGCTGTGACAGCTATAAATATATCCAGACATTCCCAAATGTCCCCTGGGGGCAAAATGACCACTGTTGAGAACCAGTGCTCTAGTTGTATGATGTAGTTAACTAAGGTGGAAGTCAGTGTTGCAGGAGATGGCACTTTTGAGTAAGACATTTTATGATTAATTATTTTTGGAAATATTCATTCCTTCATCCAGTGAATATTTGTTAAATACATACTGTGTGCCAGGAGCTGTTTTAAGTGATTGGGACTCATCAGTCAGCAAAAGAGACAAAAATCCCTGCTTTCAATGGAACTAATATTAAATCTCACAGAGAGGTGAGAGGTGCTAAGGGAAAAAAAAAAAAAAAGCAGGATGAGGAGGATTAGGGGTATTAGAGCAGTGGGGGAGGAAGTTTTCAGTTTTAAATATGGAAATGGAATATAAGACTGTTAGATTAAAAGAAAACTTGAGGGAAAGAACTTATCATTTTTCTTCATTTTTTTTCCACAGAGCTAATAGAGTGGACAATACATGGTACTTATACATGTTTACTTATTCATTAAGCAGTTATTTATTGAATAGCTGTTGATTTTCTAGGCACTGAGCTGAGGATATGATGATGAGCAAAGTAGACATGGTTTCTCCCCTCCTTGCCCATATATGAGAGAGCTATCTCAGTGAAAATAGTCACAAAATAAGATACAAAACTGCAGCTTGGATATTTCTATGAAGAAAAGGCACATGGAGTTATGAGATATAAATCAGATGGACTTGACCTGGGGTATGTGTAAGTAAAAATTTCCATGAAGAAATGATATTTTAGATGAGTTAAGTGTGCACTGGGGAAAGAGGTGCAGACAAAAGCTATAAGCAGAAAGAAAAGCATATGCAAATAATCGGTGGTAATTGGAGCTCAGAGAGTAAGTGGGGGGGATCATGGAGTCATATGAGAAATGAGAGGTAAACTTCAGCTACATCGCAGAGAGCATATTGTAAATTTACCTCTCTATGTCAAGAGCAGTGAAAAGCCAATGACGTGGTTTAAGTGGGGATGAGGAGGTCACATGATTAGATTTGCATATTGAAAAAAGAAAATCTGGCTGCAGGGAAATAACTAGTTTGAGGGGGATGAGATGGGATGGAGTATGAATAAAAAAGGCATTTAGGCAGCATGAAGGATGAGAACTGTTTGGTTAGCGAGTTGGCAATTGGGCTTGGGAGAAATAGATGGATTCTAAAGATGTTTAGAAGGCAAAATCAATAGGCCTTGGTGATCAACTGGATATGACGCTAAGGGGAGCAAGAATAACTCTTAGTCAAAAACTACAAGTATTGATATTTTGGTGATTCTATTGTAAAGTACCAGATTTGGAGAAGTAGTTGGTGAGTTGAGTTTCAGACCCATTCATCTTAAGGTGTTTTTGAGACATCTAGAAGAAATGGTTAGAAAGTGCTGTATAGTATGTATGAGACTGAAACTCAAAGATAGGCGTTTTTTTTAAATTGAATTCAAAAATTGATAAAATAGGCGATAAAAATAGTAATATTAGTTCCAGTAGTTTCATTTAAGAAGTGGTTAAACAGTCCTATTAGGAGGATGGCCAAAGGATTTATCTCACTTCACCTGGGGAGATGTTTATCTCAGACACAAACTAGACCACTGGTATTATGGCAGTGTTAGTACCAACAGCATTACAGTTTGCTTACATGTGGTCTGCAGTAGCTTTTGTTAAGGCCAGTGGTAGAAGAGAACCCAGAAGCTGCAGCCTAAACCCACAGTCAGCCTTTGTTGTAGGCACTAAGACCATGAAGGCAGAACCAGTCTTTTTTTCCTCAAGCCACAAATAAATGAATTAACTGACACTTATCATATTTTTAATATCAGTTGAAAACCAAATATATAAATGTTTTTATATATTTAGTGTTTAGTTTTGAACATTTCCTAGAATTCTGTGTAGTACGTATTCCATGAGGGTTAATAATATTCATTACACTGTAGGTAGCGTACACATACTGTACCGTTTCATTGTTTTTATTTTTTATTACACTGTTAAATATCTATTTAGTCCTGTCCCTTGATAAGAATGTGAAAGATTGTTGGAATTTGATAGGCCTCCCAAAATAATGGAAATCATACCAAGGTTCATAGGGAAATGGTTTCACGTGTGGAGAAAGTAAGGAAGGAAACCATTTTTTAAAAAATTTCTTTTTATTTTAAAGATTTTTTTTGATGTGGACCATTTTTAAAGTCTTTATTGAATTTATTACAGTACTGATTCTGTTTTATGTTTCGGGTTTTTTTTGGCTGCGAGGCATGTGGTATCTTAGCTCCCTGACCAGGGATCGAACCCACACCCCCTGCATTGGAAGGCGAAGTCTTCACCCCTGGAAGGCCAGGGAAGTCCCAGGAAGGGAAGCATTTTAAAATAGTTCCCAGGAAGTGGTGAGAGAGGAAAAATTTTATGAAGATACATGTGATTATCCTCCCCCCCCCCACACACAACTAGGAATAACAACACAGAGTTACTTACATGACTTTTAAAACAATACTTATAAAGACATGACAACCTCATGATGATTTGAATGGGGAAAAACCAAGTTTGAAATAAAATGTCAGAGCCTAATGTGTCAGAGAGTACTGAAACATCCATACTTCCTTACAGTGAAGTGTGTGAATTAAGGAAAGCTCTGAGTCAGGAAACAAGTTGAATTGTTATGTCACTGGCAACTTTGACCTCCATACCTGTCTACATAAGCAATAACTTTATTTTTTACATTTTTAATTGTAGTCATTCTTTTGAAATTCAGTCTATATGCTGTATCAACTGTAGCCTTATAATCCAATTTAGCTACTCTGTAATTACAAAAGGTATTCAATAGGGTGCAAAAGGTTGTCCCATGACAGGCATGCTTTAACATTTAATGCTTAACTTTTCCTTGCTCAGTTTTTAATGATTTGTAATAATAATTTATGTAGCTCTTTTTTTACAATTTTTAAAAAGAACTTATGTGTATATGGCATAGTTTTTTTCTTGAAGGCTTAAGTTAGAAAATACATTTTCCTTAATTCTATGAATTCAAACCAACCCTAAACCAATTTCCAATGGATGTTAAATGAATCTTACAAATTCGATTCAAATATCCTCTAGACACAATGAAGTTGAAAAGGAAAAAGAGTGAGAAGAGCTTTGCCTTGCCATGAAACCAACTGTTATTTAAAGTTGGTCTCCCTGTTAAATTCTCTGTTTAATTCTATCTTACTCTGTCTTTCCACACATAATTTTACAAATATTTGACAGATAGTGTGAGAATAGAAAAATGGAGTAAGTCAGTGGTATGGAAGAGAACGCTAAGAATGGCTTAGGTATAAATGGGGAGTTGGAATATGAAAATGTTGCCATTTATAAATCCTTAGGGAAATAATGGACTATTCTAGAGATAAATGAAGATGAGATAATTGGCTATTTGGAAAAAAATGCAGTTCCGCCTTAAACTAAACAGAATAAATTAGAAGTTGATTAGAAATCTAAACTTAATACTGTAAAAGGAGACAATTATCTCTGGAAGTACACTACACAGAACTGATAAATGTGTTTCCCTCTAGGGAAGGGAACTGCGAGACTGTGGGTCAGGCTGTCAGGGAACTTAATTGCCATTTATAGCTTTTTGCATGGTTTAAATTACTTACCATTATTTTTATGTTAAAACAATAAAATAAACACACTCTCAGCAGTGCCACTTTGGGAAATTAATCCTGTAGAAATAAGACGAACATAAACAACATGATCCTACACAAATACTAGAAGAAATTTTATACCTGTGGAAATGGATAGGATTTCCTAAGCATGCTGTTAATCTCAGAAACGATAAAATAATAGTAATATTTGACTTAATTAAAAAATTAGAGGTTTTTTTTCTTTTTTAAGTTGAAAAACATCATGAGCAAAGTTAAAAGCAACTCACTGGGAGAAGATCTTTCCAACTTAGAGTTCCTTTGCCTTATTACTTATTAGGGAACATTGAAGAATTTAGGGAGTTGCTTGACACCCATACTCTGGAAAGACCATGTAATCAGGACATCACACACCTAGCATCAGGAGTTTGTGGCATTCTTCCTAAGGTGTTAGTAGCAATGGGGCTTGTCCCTACCTGATTCCGGGCTCCATATTTCTTCACTCCAAAGTCAGTCTCCTATGAGAGAGAATGTGATTGGCTCAGCTTAAAATTGTATCTCCCTCTATCAATGCTGCCCAAGAACACTTTCTGTGAGGATCCAATATGCTAATCATTAACCTTACCTGAATACTGAGCACATGCAATATGGCAAGTATAACTGAAAAGAAGAATTTTAAATTTTATGTAACTGCATTAATTTAAATTTAAGCAGCCACATGTGGCTATTGGCATAGTGAATACTGACTCTGTAAGCAGGAAGGTACTGGTGTAGGGTTTTGTCCAAAATCTACACCACTATCCTCCTGCTTACAGATATAGGATAGATAAGGCCATTCAGGAAATTCTAAAAAATGGGAAGTTGCTGTGAGCTTGGTCTGTGTATAGATTTATTTGTACTGGTATGGGGTGATAAAAATAATTACCACTTATTGACCAATACCCTGTGCCAAGCACTCAAATAAATTTTATGTGGGTTAATTAATCCTGAAAACAACTAGGAGGTAAAAAGTATTATAATAATTTTTATTATAAAACTGAGCCTTTGAGAACCTTAATGACTGACTCAAGTTAATACAGCTACTAAGAGATAGTCATTATTTCAAATCAGGCAGTCTCTACCTGCTGGAGACAGCTATCTTCCTGCTCTAAACTGCAGTTGTTGTTCAGCAGGGCTACTGCACAGCCTGCATTTTGAGACACCACTTTTCTACTCCTTTACGTGTTTCTCAGATGATCTTAACTGTCTATTCATATTTAAGAGGAAGACACGAAGCTGATTGGAAAATCAATCCCTTCTCCGTTTGGATTATCTGGTTACGGGTTTTTATGTTTTTTCTTTATTTTCGTTTTAAGGATCATATGTTTCAGAAACATTCTGAGAAAGGTTCAAAATATCACATTAATGAACAATTGACACCTCAAATGTGGATTAGGAGTATAAATTTGTATTACCTACTGGTAGTGTACCTTTAAAGAGAAATTGTCATTACAATGCTCTGGAACCTTCCCATGGCTACAAAAAGTATATGGAAAAAAGAATGGATTAAAAAAAAATCCTTTATAATAGAGTGCCAAAATGCTGCATCTTATTAAGCTCAGAAATGAAGAGAGAGTACTTTATTTTACTTGTTACCATCTTACTCTGTAAAATCTGTAAACTTGAAGAAAATTTAAATAATAATATGTAGTGTTAAAGGAAAGAAAACAAATATTAAAAATTAACAAGCTAAACATGTAACTTAAGGATTTGAAGGGAAAAAATCCAGCAGAGTAATCCGAAGAAAGTAGAAGAGTAGAAATAAAACGTGACAAAATTAATGACAGAAAAATAGAGTAGATGGCATCAGTAATAAAAAAAAAAATTTTTTTAAAGGCTAATGATATAGATAAAACTTTGGAAACGTTAAGAGAAAAAAGACAAGACATAATTTATCAACAATCATATTGAAAACTAAACTAAACTTTCAGATAGAATAAATTTTAAAAATACATAAGGCATACTGTGAACAATGTTGAAATCTTGACAAAATGGATATGGTGACTGGCTCCTTTGCTATAGCAGTCTCTGAATAGTCACATTTTCTTGTTCTAATTTGGGTTGTTCTTCATTTATTTCCACAGATATATTGAACTTTAATGAATATTAGTTTCTATTTAATTACTCATTTTTTTGAAAGCCAGAATTTATTTTATAATATGTTATTTGGTTTCATACATAGCGTTTTTTTGTTATTCTTTAAAAAATGAATATGTAATTTAAATTTATGATGTTGAAATTTTACTTTCTTTAAACGTTTTTTCAGGTTTTTTTTGTGGTTTAGAATATGATCTCTTTTTGTTAATATTCTGTGTGCTTGAAAAGAATGTATATTCTCTGGCTGTTGGGTTTAGAATTCTATAAATAAGAGCGTAAAGTTAATATTTGTATTGTTTATATCAGAGGTTGGCAAACTTTTTCTGTAAAGAACCAGACAGTAAATATTTTTGGCTTTGTGAGCCTCATGGTTGTTACACCTTCTCAACCCTGTCATTGTAGGGCTATAGCATCCATAAACAACTTGTGAATGCATGAGTGTGGCTGTGTCCCAATAAAGCACTATTTACAAAAATATGCGGCAGGCAGGATTTGGCTTGTGGTACACAGTTTGCCAAACTTTGGTCTAGATTTATTAAAAACTCTCCACCATACCAGCTGTTGCTTGATATATTTTGAAGCTGAATTTTTAGTTGCTTATATGATTATGGTGGTTATATCATTCTGCCGTGTTGTTCCTTTTAGAAGTATATGATGTTTGTCTTTTGTGATATTGATACGCTTTTGTCTTTTTTTAGATAGTAAGATTTCTGTTCTGGTGTGATTTTGGTTCATCTTCGCCTGTGTCTTTTTTTTTCTTTTTTTGCATCTTTTTATTTTTCAGTCCTATTTTTTTTTTTTATATGCGTCTCTTGAAACCACATACAATTCAGTGTTCTTTTATTCTTTTTTCTTAGTATTATTTTTTATTCTGTCTAGGAGCCTCTAGATTTCAATGGGTGAGTTTAATCAGCAGACACAGATAGTAATTACTCTTATTTTAGAACTTATTTTTGTCCTATTTTGCAAATTTTTTACTTACTGAACTTTCTGTATTATTGTTTCTATTTCTGCTTACCACTGAATAGATGAAACTTTATTTTGTTAGCTTAAAATTATATACTCTTGAATTTTATGGTAACTGTCCTTTAATAAAAAATCGATGCTTATTGTTTACTATTATGTACCTTTTCTTTCCCAACATCTTCTGGATTTGTTTTCCTTATCTGTGAACTTCATCCAAAAGTTTCTTCTGTGTAGGTCTTATAATACTAATCCTCTGAAACCATGAATGCATGGAAATAGTTTTATTATTCCCTGACTTTCAAATAATAATTCAGCTGGACATAAAGCTTTAGGTTCAAAGTTCTTTTCCTTTTATTCTTTAAAAATTATGTTCCATGATCATATTGCATTGTAAATTGCTATTGAGAAACATATTGTCAAGCATTATAATTGTCGTTTCCAATGTATCTTTTTAA
Source organism: Balaenoptera musculus (assembly GCF_009873245.2). NCBI lineage: Eukaryota > Metazoa > Chordata > Mammalia > Artiodactyla > Balaenopteridae > Balaenoptera > Balaenoptera musculus. The sequence goes on along the minus strand of NC_045794.1, from coordinate 49,069,440 downwards.
CTTCATTGGAATTAAAAATTGCCCTATTTTTCATTGTTTATTCTCTATCTAGTAATAATTTGTTCACATCTCTTTGTCAGAGATGTAAAACTCCTCTCTGTATGGACTAAATATATCAGTCCATCCAATATGTCCATTTTATCTCTCACAAACATCTTTCCTAGAATCCTGAATCCTTTTTTCTTCCTATCTGTACTGGTCCATCACTAGGCCTCGTGAACAATTCTTGTCTTTGTTTCTCCTTATGTGTATCCTGATGATTTTGTTAGAGTCACATCTATGTTGAATTTCTGTATACCAGATGTTATATCTTTTTGCTTTTATTCAGTCATTCTGAGGAGCACATTCTCCTTATAATAGTTTTTTTTTTCATATAACTGTTTTCTACAATACTGAGAAACATGGTTCTCCTTATGCATTACATTTGTACTTATTTGCTCAAACCTAGAAGGAGCATAAAATAGCTTCAAAATTGCTAAGCCGTACTCTGTAATAAAAAAACTTACTAACTAGAGTACAATATTTGTGTATAATTCTTTTCTATGCTTAGCCTTAGAGAGTATATTCAAAATATTGTTTTCCAAGGTTATTTACATTGATTCTCCCCGCCCCTTCAATGAGTTATATTATTCATTCACAGTACAGCTAGGTTAATTTGTTTCTCTTTGTTCCAAGTTGGCCTCCAAATTCCATCCCTATTGATTTTATTTATTTACTTATTTGAATCTGTAAAACATTAACATAGTTATAAGTCAGAAATACATAAAAAATTTATTCAGAGTAGTGTCAATATGCCTCCTGTGATTCCATCTAATCTGTTTTATTCTCCCATTCTTCCCACCCAGTTTCTATGCAAAAACCTGTGGATCCTTATGAACCCCTTGCTGTATAACCTTCATTTCATTAGTTTTGTTTATTGCTCCTATGTTTCTCTTTGCACAGATGAACAGATGCATGTACATTTTATTATTTCCCCTTATTTTTTACATTAAGATATTTTCCCTTTGCTTTCTTAAACCTGAAATCACTCCCTATGAGTTCAGAGATTATCTTCTTTTCTTTCTTTTTTTTTTGCAACTGCACATTTCTTCATAATATATAGTTACTATATTCAACCACTTGCCTATGTATGGAAATTGTGCTTGTGCCCACTATGTTATGGTTATATACAGTGCTGCAGTGGAGGAACTTGTGCATATGTATATTTGGGTACATTATTAAATGTAGGATTGCCGAATCAAAGGGTAAGTGGACATGTAATTTTGATAGCTTTTGCTAAATTGTACTCCAGATTTTTGCACCAGTTTGTATTCCTACCAGCAATATATAGGAGTATTTGTTTTTACCCAAAAGCCTAGACAACAGATTCTATTGTCAGATTGTTATTGTTTTTGCCAGTTTTTGAGATGAGAATCAGACAATCTGTATAGCTTTAGTTCAAATTATGAGTGTAATTAAATACATTTTCTTTTTTAAGAATAAGGGACATTTTATCTTATTTTGTGAACTATCTATACTTTTTTTCCTAATAAATTTTAGTCATTTCCCCTGCGAATTTTTAAAATTGAAATATAGTTTATTTACATTATATTAGTTTCAGGTGTACAGCATAGTGATTCAGTATTTTTACAGACTGTATTTCATTAAAAGCTATTAGAAGATAATGGCTCTTATTCCCTGTGCTGTACAATATATCCTTGTTGCTTATCTATTTTATACATACTACTTTGTACCTCTTAATCCCCTTCCCATATCATGCCACTCCCCCTTCCCTCTCCAACTGGTAACCACTAGTTTGTTTTCTGTATTTGTCAGTCTGTTTCTGTTTTGCTGTATACATTTGTTTTGCTTTTTAGATTCAATATATAAGTGATGTCATACAGTATTTGTCTTTCTCTAAGTTATTTCACTAAGCATAATATTTTCTAGGTCCCTCTATGTACAGTAATATATATATATATATATATATATATATATATCTGTATATATATATATATCTATATATAAACACACATACTACATCTTCTTTATCCATTCGTCTATTGGTGGACATTTGAGTTGCTTCTGACTTGGCTTGACTATTGTAAATAGTGCTGCTATGAATACTGGGGTGCATGTACCTTTTCAAATTAGTGTTTCAGTTTTTTCCAGATATATACCCAGGAGTGGCATTCTTGGATCATATGATAGTTCTATTGTCAGTTTTTTGAGGAACCTCCATACTGTTTTCCATAGTGGCTGCACCAATCAGCATTCCCAGCAACAGTGTACAAGGGTTCTCTTTTCTCCATGTCCTCGCCAACATTTGTAATTTGTATACTTTTTGATGATAACCATTCTGACCCGTGTGAGAAGATACCTCACTGTAGTTTTGATTCGCATTTCTCTAGTAATTAGTGATGTTGAGAGTCTTTTCATTTGCTTGTTGGCCATCTGTATGTCTTCTTCAGAAAAATGCCTATTCAGATCATTTGACCATTTTTTGATAGGGTTGTTTGTTTTTGTTTTTGTTTTGGTATTGCGTTATATGAGCTGTTTATATATTTTGGATATTAACCCATGTTGGTCATATCAGTTGTAATTATTTTCTCCCATTCTGTAGGTTTTTTTGTTTTATCAATGGGAAATCACATCTTTTGCTGTACAAAAGCTTTTAAGTTTAATTAGATCACATTTGTTTATTATTGCCTTTATTTCTTTTGCCTTAGGAGACAGATCCAAATAAATATTGCTACAATTTATGTGAAAGAGTGTTCTGCCTATGTTCTCTTCCAGGAGTTATATGATTTCAGTTCTCACATTTAGGTGTTTAATCCATTTTGAGTTTATTTTTGAATATGGTGTGAGGAAATGTTCTAATCTCATTCTTCCCAGCACAACTTACTGAAGAGACTGTGTTTTCTCCATTGTATATTCTTGCCTCCTTTGTCATAGATTAATTGACCATAGGTGTGTGGGTTTATTTGTACATACTCTATTCTATTCCATTGATTTATGTGTTTGTTTTTGTGCCAGTATCATGTTGCTTTGATTACTGTAGCTTTATAGTATAGTCTGAAGTCTGGGAAGGTGATACCTCCAGCTTTTTTCTTTTTTCTCTTTTCTCAGGATCGTTTTGGAAAGTCTGGGTCTTTTGTGGTTCCAGATAAAATTTAGGATTATGTATTCTACTTATGTGAAAAATATGGATATTTTGATAGAGATTGAATTAAATTTGTAGATTGATTTGGGTAGTCTGGCCATTTTAACAATATTTATTCTTCCAGTCTAAGAGCACAGGGTATCTTTCCATTTCTTTGCATCATGTCTTTCCTCAGCGTGTGCTAGCAACTGTCACCTTGTTAGAGTGTGGCGTTAGGGATGGAGAGGCTGAAGCTGGAACCAGGTGTGAGGTGTGTCTTCCCCTCTGCTCAGTGGCCTTCACTGCCCTATTGGGGGCAGGGTCTAATCCCAAGTTTCTGGAGCAGAAGTTACTCGGTTCTGGCTTGGTCATGCACTGAGGTGGTTGTGGGAAACCGGCAGCCACCAGAGCAGTCTTCTGTCTGCCCTCTCCTCCCTGCCATATTAAATCTTGGCACAGGGAAAATGGCAATATGGACTCCCTAGGGACATAATTCCTTTCATGTATGTTTATTAAAGTTAACTGATGATCCTGTAATATAATCATCAGAAGCTAGGCACGATTTCTCATCAGTAGAACTGCAGCTCAATTTGTTAATTTAGTAAGAGGTTTAATCCAAAGCTTGTATAGTCGAAAAGCTTCAGTTCAGGGTGAATTTTGGTCCAGAAGGCAGATTTGGCCATGGGAGAAAATCTCATATGGTCAGGGAGAGATTCAAGTCCCATGACTTATTTGGCTCAGGTACTTCTTGCACTTTATAAATTAAAAATAGTCAAATCTCTGAACACCTGCTTTATATTTAATGGGACCCAGATGACTACAGAATGTCTTTAAAGTTAAGTTAGAAAAATTAATATACTGCAATGAAGGTGATTTTTAAAAATTCAGATATTAGTATTTTTTTTCTTTTAAAGCTTCCAATTATACTTTTGAGGATCTGTGATTTGAATTTTTAAAAATAACTTAAGGGGCTTCCCTGGTGGCGCAGTGGTTGAGAATCTGCCTGCCAATGCAGGGGACACGGGTTCGAGCCCTGGTCTGGGAAGATCCCACATGCCGCGGAGCAACTAGGCCCGTGAGCCACGATTGCTGAGCCTGCGCGTCTGGAGCCTGTGCTCTGCAACAAGAGAGGCCGCGATAGTGAGAGGCCCGCACACCGCGATGAAGAGTGGCCCCCGCTTGCCGCAACTAGAGAAAGCCCTCGCACAGAAACGAAGACCCAACACGACCATAAATAAATAAATAAATAAATAAATAAAATTAAAAAAAAAAAAAAAAAAATTAACTTAATATAACTGTATGAATTTTTATTTTTATATACTATGTTTTAAACATAAATAGCTCTGTTATAGTAAATGCTGTAATTGAAAATATTAATTGAACCTATAAAATAGTAATAGGTATGTTGATATTTTGCAGTGACTTCAGGCACATAGCACAAATTAATTCACATAGCACAAATTAATTTTTGTAAAAATTATACAATTTTCTTTTATGCATTCTATAGAAATTTTGGGACTCAGATAATTTTCTTAGGTATTTATGAAATGATTTTGATAATAGTGGATAAGTGTAAGGTGGAAGGTAATAGGAAATATGTTTTTGCAAATCAAAGAAATGAATAAGTCAAGGTCATTACTTTGTATGTCATTCATTGCAGCTGAGGGTTAGATACTACATAAGTCTCCTCTAGACCATTAATTATGAAGAGACTTTTTGCAAGATGACTATTTATTTTCAACTAATGAAAGATAAAGAATTATTTTCTTTTTTAAATTTTTTTATTGAAGTCTAGTTGATTTTCAATGTTGTGTTAGGGGTACAGCAAAGTGATTTATTTGTATATGTATATATATATATATATATATAAAATATATATAATTTTCCAGATTCTTTTCCATTATAGGTTATTGCAAGATATTAAATATAATTCCTTGTACTAGACATTGGCTCTTTGTTGTTTATCTTTTTTATATATAGTAGTGTGTATCTGTTAATCCCAAACTCCTAATTTATCCCTCACCCCCCTCCCCTTTGGTAACCATTAGATTGTTTTCTATGTCTCTGAGTCTGTTTCTGTTTTGTAAATAAGCTGATTTGTATCTTTTTTTTTTTAACATTCTACAAATATGTGATATATATTTGTCTTTCTCTGACTTGTTTTCACTTAGTATGATAATCTCTGGGTCCATCCATTTTGCTGGAGATGGCATTATTTCATTTTTTTATGGCTGAGTAATATTCCTTTGTGTCTGTGTGTGTATACAAGTAAATTTGTGATGTGTATATGTGTGTGTGTGTGTGTGTGTATATATATATATATATATATACACACATATATGTATATCACATATTCTTTAACCATTTTTCTGTTGATGGACACTTAGATTGCTTCCATGTCTTAGCTGTTGTAAATAGTGCTGCTTTGAACATTGGGGTGCATGTATCTTCTCAAATTAGAGATTTCTCTGGATATATGCCCAAAAGTGGGATTGGTAGATCATATGGCATATCTGCTTTCAGTTTTTTAAGGAACCTCCATTCTGTTCTCCATAGTACCTGCACCAATTTACAGTCCCACAAACAGTGTAGGGGAAGGTTCCCTTTTCTACACACCCTCCAGCATTTATTATTGGTAGACTTTTTGATCATGGCCATTCTGATCTGTGTGAGGTGATACATCATTGTAGTTTTGATTTGAATTTCTCTAATAATTAGTAATATTAAGCATCTTTTCATGTGCCTGTTGGCTATCTGTATTCTGTATGTCTTCTTTGGGGAAATGTCTATTTAAGTCTTCTGCCCATTTTTTGATTGGGTGGTTTTCTTTTCTTTTTTTTTTTTTTTTTTTGATACTGAGTTGTATGTGTTGTTTGTATATTTTGGAAGTTATGCCCTTCTTGGTCACATCATTTGCAAATATTTTCTCCCAGTCCATAGGTTGTCCTTTTGTTTTGCTAATGGTTTCCTTTGCTGGCAAAAGCTTATAAGTTTGAGTAGGTCCCATTTGTTTATTTTTGCTTTTATTTCTTTTGCCTTGGGAAACTGACCTAAGAAAATGTTGCTATGATTTATGTCAGAAAATGTTTTGCCTGTGTTCTCTTCTAGGAGTTTTATGGTGTCATGTCTTATATTTAAATCTTTAAGCTATTTTGAGTTTGTTTTTGCGTATGGTGTGAGGGTGTGTTCTAACTTCATTAATTTACATGTGGATGTCCAGCTTTCCAAACATCACTTGTTGAAGAGTCTGTCTTTCCTCCGTTGTATATTCTTGCCTCCTTTGTCAAAGATTAATTGACTGTAGGTGTGTGGGTTTATTTCTGGGCTCTCTGTTCTATTCCATTGATTATATTTCTGTGCCAATACCATGCTGTTTTGATTACTGTAGCTTTGTAGTATTGTCTGAGGTCTGGGAGGGTTATGCCTCCAGTTTTGTTCTTTTTCCTCAGGATTGCTTTGGCAATTCTGGGTCTTTTATGGTTCCGTATAAATTTTAAGATTATTTGTTTTACTTCTGTGAAAAATGTCATGGATAATTTGATGGGGATCGCATTAAATCTGTAGATTGCTTCAGGTAGTCTGGTGATTTTAACAATATTAATTCTTCCAATCCAAGAGCATGGGATATCTTTCTACTTCTTTGAACCATCTTCAGTGTCTTTTATCAATGTTTCATACTTATCAGCATATAAGTCTTTCACCTCCTTGGTCAGGTATATTCCTAGGTATTTTATTTATTTTGATGCGATTTTTAAAAAGATTGCTTTTTTTTTTCTTTTGCTTTTTTTTCTGATATTTCATTGTTAGTGTAAAGAAATGCAACTGACTTTTGTATGTTAATCTTGTATCCTGCTACCTTGCTCAGTTTGTTTATCATTTATCATAGTTTTTGTGTGGAGTCTTTAGGGTTTTTTATATAGAGTATCATGTCATTTGCATAAATGACAATTTACCTCTTCCTTTTATTTCTTTTCCTTGTCTGTTTGCTGTGGCTAGGACTTTCAATACTATGTTGAATAGAAGTGGTGAGAGTGGGCCTCCTTGTCTTGTTCCAGATTTTAGCAGGAAGGCTTTCAGCTTTTCATCATTGAGTATTATGTTGGATATGGGTTTGTCATAAATAGCTTTTATTATGTTGAGATATGTTCTGTCTGTACCCACTTTGATGAGAGTTTTGATAATGAATGGACGTTGGATTTTATCAAATGCTTTTTCTGCATCTATTGAGATGATTATATGGTTTTGTCTTTTTTTCGGTTGATGCAGTATATTACATTGATTGATTTGCATATGTTGAAACATTTTTGTGACCCTGGGATGAGTCCAACCTGATCATGGTGTTATGATCCTTTTTATATGTTGTTGGATTCGGTTTGCTAATATTTTGTTGAGGATTTTTGTATCTATATTCATCAAAAATACTGGCCTGTGATTTTTTTTTTTTTGGTAGTGTCTTTGTCTGGTTTTGGTATCAGAGGTGATGGTTACTTCATAGAATGACTTTGGGAATGTTCCCTTCTCTTCAGTTTTTTGGAAGAGTTTGAGAAGGATTGGTTTTAAGTTCTTCTTTGTATGTTTGGTAGCATTCCCCAATGAAGCTGAATGGTCCTGCACTTTTGTTTGTAGGGAGTTTCTTTTTTTTTTTCCTTTAATTACAGATTCTATTTCACTTCTAGTGATCAGTCTGTTCAAATTATCTATATCTTCTTGATTCTGTTTTGGTGGGCTGTATACATGTGTCTAGAAACCTGTCTATTCTGCGTTGTCCAATTTGTTGGCATATAATTGTTCATAGTAGTCTATTACGTTTTTTTTTTTTTTTTTTTTTTGTATTGGGTTGACCAAAAGTTTCCTTCAGGTTTTTCCATAACATCTTATGGAACATCTTACAGAAAAACCTGAACGAACCTTTTGGCCAACCCAGTATTTCTGCTGTATCATTTTTTATTTCTTCTCTTCCATTTCTTATTTTGTTTATTTGGGTACTCTTTCTTTTCTTCTTGGTGAGCCTGGCCAGAGGTTTGTCAGTTTCTTTAATCCTATCAAAAAAAAGCTCTTGGTTTTATTATGTTGTAGTATTTATCTTTTTGCTGTTATCTTTATCTGTTATCTTTATCTCTTTGCTGTTATCTTTATATTTTATTATGCTGTAGTATTTATCTTTTTGCTGTTATTGTAGTTATAATTGCTTCCACAAAATTTTCTGATTGCTTTCTAAAATCTATGTAGTGACTTAAGTGATCTACAATCTTTTATACATTTGCTTTTCCTACTGTGATTTTTTCCCTTTCCTGTATATTCTTGCTTCTTTACTATTTACAGAATACTTTTCAATATTTCTTTAAGGATAGGTTTAGTATTGCAGTATTCTGTTAGTTTTTGCTTGTCTGAGAAATTCTTTATCTTTTCTTCTATTCTAAATTATTATCTTGCTGGTAGAGTATCCTAGGTTGCAGGTCTTTGCAGCTTTGGTTGTATGAGATCTTTTGCCCGTGTTCAGTGAGTATTCTGTGAGAACTGTTCCACATGTAGATATATTTTTGATGTATTTGTAGGAGGAGGTGAGCTCCACGTTTTCTATTCTGCTACCTTGATTGCCAATCAATAATGTAATTTTTTTACATTTTGTGAGGGTTCGAACAAATAAACATATTTCTCCGGACAATTAGGTTTATATGGTATGTCTAAAAAGGTATTATAATTTCATTGAATTTACTTTGGTTGAGCAGAATCAAAATTATTATGACAATGATATATATTTGGTAGCTATTAAAAATAAAAATTGTTATATAAACAAATAATGTATGAAATTCCAGTAATAAAATTATATGAAAACATTTTGTGTATTTATTAATTTTCCTCTATTAATAACACTCCTTTTTGGAGGTAAATCCTCTCTTACATAGAGCTCCTCTTTTTTCCTCTGAAAGAGTAGTGAGTATCTTTGGTCCTTTATCTCTTATGCCTGGTTGCCTCTTTTCTCTGGATGAGGTTCTCTTGGCTGCTCCTGAGGCCCACCATGAATGCCTTTTCTCATTGATTCGCAGGGTCATTGCTTGCCAGCAATCCACTTTTTACTGTATAGCATTCATATGATTTTGCTTCTTGTTTCAAGGGTAGAAATTCATAACAGCATTGTAAATTGCTGTTTGCAAATATTGGTTTATTATGAATTTATTTGGTTGAAAAGAACAGAATTGTACTGAGATATGTTTGAGAAATATAGGTATCCCCTACTTTTTGAAAGTTTGCTTTTTCCCCCTTTGCTTTTACAAAGGAACTGTATTAGTACCTGTTTTCGCTAACTGAAAGAAATCCAAAGAGGATTTTCACTTTTCAAAAAAAAGGTAATTGATTTTTTGCTTTATGCCATTTGGTTTAAGAAAGATTTCATGAGAATGCTCTGCTCTACTTTTGGGTAGTGGGGGAAATGTGTAATTAAAATTAAATTAAAATAATTCCCATTTTTGTCCAAAGTTTCTGATTCTAAAGGAACAAATCTACTAAGGGCAAACAACACATTTTAAGAATTGAGTCATAAACCTTTCATATCTTCTAAAGTAATCATATAGCCAGGGCAGAGTGTAATAGGTTGCTATTTAAATTAATTATAAGTCATCAGTAAAAGTTGAATTATACTTGATATGTTCTCTTAACTAAGGACAAATTATGTGCTGTATCTAAGATTTTTATCAGATTATGTGAAAAAGAATATTTTCGGCAGCTGGAAAATTCTCTCCTCTGGAATAGTGCATTTGGTTTTGACAGACAAAGTCAGTGTTATGATCAGATTCTTCTTTGCATTCTGATGTGAACCACAGAACTCATGCGATACAAGGCAGATCATTTAATACGGCCCTTCAGCCAATCAAAGATGGACCTGTTGATGCATCATGGATGCTGTTGGGATCGAAATACAATCGTCTATTTAGTACTTCCTGGCAATCAGCTTTAGCCATGATGCACTCACTGGTGGTCAAGAATAAAAAGTGTGTTTCAGTTAATAAATTGAGCAATTTGTCTAGAAAGTATGTCTCTGGTCAAACCACTCTAGTGTTTAATATCAGAGTTTTGAAAAACTAAGATTCAGGATTAAATATTTACTGAGGAATCTAGTTAAATACCAAGGAATTTACAACCCTCTATTTTTCTTCTGTTTTTCATCTCCATCTGACAGCAGCAATTTAGTGTAATTTAAGAATGAAAAAAGAATTAAAATAGCCTTTCACTTATATTCTTGGATTCTGCTGCAGTATCAGCAGGTCTTTGGCTAGGACATTTGAGGGTTACTTTTAGCTTTGGTTTGTGCCCTCCTAAGATAAATCTCATGTAGAAGAGTTCTTGTTTTTGTTTTTGTTAATTATAGTTTTAGAGGACTGGCAAAATGAAACAAGTCATTTAATGATAGAATAGACTGTTTTGGATCATATTTTATTGTAATTGAAATAAAAGGATAATGAGTATATTATTAAAAATATTTATTCTTAAGGTACAGAATTGTTTTTTTAGTGTTGACAGGAAAATTAACTCTCAATTATGTATAATGGCAGGGAATAGCTTAGTTAGACCAGAGAACCAAATCGAGTGCCTGGGTTTTATAGCATCGTTAACAGCTACCGCTTGTTTGAAAACATGGTTAACATTCTAGAAAATGCAACTATTATGTCTATTAAGAAAACTAAAAATCACAGTTTCTCCAGTGATGGGCTATTATCATCAGTTTAAAAACAGAGGTCTTGGTTATTTATAGCCAGAAATGCAGAAATTTTGATCTACTCTGTTCCCTTAAAACTTTTAAGTAAAAAAATATAACATGGACTAGTTTGATTTGGATGCCAACTAATTTTCCTTTCCTAAGCTATCCTCTGGAGGAAATTCTAAGTAAACAAAGGAAAGGCCAATAAATAAGAACAAAAACAGTGAGAAAAAAAGAGCATCAAGGGGCCTAGATCATTTATGGGATGTACAGCCTGGGAAACCCTAGGTGATAGAGTATTGAAGATTTTATGTTTCAAGCAGGGTAAAGGAGCAAAATACTTTTAGTTAAGAGCAAAACATTTACAATGAAGGGAGTCTAGAAAACTTCGATGAAATATGAGAGCTTGGTCATCGTGGGAAGAAGTTTAAGAAAAGGTTTATAGCATAGAATATAAAATTATAGATGAAAACATATTTTTATCTTATAGTACATATAGTATAAATTTCATATTATTATATATAAAATACATATTCGTATATTTTAAATAAAAAGATTTGACAATTAGAAAAAAGAAAAAATGAACTTGGCTTCACTTCATGGGAGCACAAATACCAGACATGACTTTGAAGAAGTGCTAGGTTAAATTGTTGATTCAAAAGAATCGGTGACATCAGAATAGTTGTTCTTTAAAAGAAATATGATTTGATAAGTCTCTTAAGTCATATTTTTTTTAAAAAATTATTATTTTTTAATATTTTTATGGGAATATAGTTGATATATGGTATTTGTTTCAGGTGTAGAACATAGTGATTCAGCATTTATATACATTACAAATTGATCACCACATTAAATCTAGTAACCATCTGTTAGCATAAGAAACTATACAGTATTATTGACTGTATCACCTATGCTGTGCATTACAATTCTGTACTTATTTTATAATTAGAATTTCATACTCTTTAATCCCCTTTACCCACTTTTCCCATGTCTCATCCTTTCCCCTCTGACAACCTTTGTTCTCTGGATCTATGGGTCTGTTTATGTTTTGTTTTGTTTTGTTTATTCATTTGTTTTTTAGATTCCACATGAAAGTGAGGTTATATGGTTTTTGTCTTTCTCTGACATTTCACTTAGCATAATACCCTCTAGGTCCATTCATGTTGTTGCATAATAGCAAGATTTCATTCTTTCTTATGGCTGAGTAATATTCCATTGTCTGTATAACATGTCTTCTTTTTCCAGTCATCTATCAGTGGGCATCTACCTCACAGTGACTTAATGAAGCATAAAATACTCTTTATTCGTTCTAAATTGTAAGTTTCCCAAGTTCAAATATCTCGTCATGTTTTTTCAGTATAGGAGCAGAGAAAAAATTGTATTTACACATTAAAATCATCTCTGGAAATTCAGCAAACTATCCAGTGCTCCATCTCTGCCCCATCAATGAAATCAGAAACTTTGGGAGTAGGAACAAGGTGTGGATATTTTCCTTCTTTATATTATAAGGTAAAACACAGATACTGAAAACCTCACCAAAAATATATGTTATTCTATAGATTATTGTACTCGTATAACCACCACACAGACCAAAAAATAGAACTTTGTCATTCTCACCCCAGAAACTCTTTCCTTATGTCCCATCCTAATCACAACCTTTTTTTATCCCTCCAAAGTAGTCACTATTTGACTTGTGTACTAAATCACTTCTTTGCGTTTCTTTATAATTTTAACACCCAAGACTGCATTTTGGACACTACAATTCGGTCTTGCTCATTTTAAAAGCATTGTTACATCTTTTATGGCTTCATCCTTTCTTTTTGTTATAATTTATCTGTTGAAGAACCTGAGTTAGTAGACATTGAAAAATGGAGATACTCAAATTCAATACTTTATCTATTATTTGGTTATCTAGTAATAAAGCTTATATAGGAAAGGCAAAATAATGCTTGATTCTTTTCCTTTATTTACCAGTTTTCAAGATAAAGAATTATTTTCCTTTCATTCTCCATCCTCAAGTTAATTTTATGTACTCATAGATTCATGTATATTTGGAAGGTTTAGAAGGCTTAATTGCATTTCATATAAGAAGGAAGTTCAAATTTTCCCATCTTTGGGTAGGAGGAGATTCTTTAGATTGACTCTAGAGGCTTTTTGACCTTACATGAGCCTTGATAACTTCTTTGCAATTTGATTATGATAAGATGTTCCAGGCTCACCTTGTGCATTCCCTGACCTAGACCTAGAAGGAGATATTTTTCTAAGAAGGCCTTGTTTTGTTGATTGTGTAATAGTATTTTTAAGACCACAATCTATGCACTAGGGATGCCCAGTGTTAACCTGGCTGGTCATTGCTTTTCGACCTCTTTGGTGGACAGAGCTAGAAGGTAGGTATAGATATAGATATATCGTATATGTATAATATATGATAAAACACTTCATGATCTCATACTGATTCTTCCAATCAAATTCATTAATACTTTAACCTTATCTATATTATATTTGTATCTTTTTTTTTCCAAACCAGGAATCAGCATTCTTAAGATCATAGGAAATGCAATTTAGAATAACTGCTCTTTTCTTTTATCATACCATGTAATCACAGTAGTCTCAGAATATCAATGTTGTTAGTATCACTACCAACATAATCTATCCTGTGTGCATATTAGCCTTGACACACTGTGCTTTCTCCTTTCTAATCTCTTCTAATTGTAGTTCTACAAGTAACTATATTTTAATGCTCATCACAAGTCTTTATGCCAATGTCTGTCTAATTATTTGACTGCCTGAAGCTAACCCTAGTAGATTCCTCAGGAGGTTCTCATGGGAACAATATTCTCTGAGCTCTTCCATGTTGATAACCATTTATGTGTACCTTTTATAAACTCTTTGCTCACATTTAATTTCTTTGAGTATTTTGCTTATCTGACTCAATTTTCTTTTGGCAAAAAGCACCGTGGTTGAAAAGTCTGACGCTAATCTAACATGTTGAAGTTAAGAACTTTAAATGTGGAGAGGTCAGCAGACAGCAAGAGCTTTATTCTTTGTGCAAGGCTATTCGTATATGGACAGGACCTACTAATTTGAATACCTGCAGTGAACTACGTGCTTTATGTACAATCTATTAATATTTCCATACATTCAAGCTCTCTGTACTAAGTCAATTAGATAAAAGAGGACTTTGAGGCCCATGTAAACATTTTACTCTAAAACTGAGGAATTGGAGTTAAAATACAAGTTTACCTAAGACAAAGGCCAAGATCAGTCTACCAGGTTATGTTGTCCTTTAGACAGGGTGACCTCATGTTCTGTTTTTCCTGGGAGAGTCCCAGTTTATGCCTGTCACCCCATAAAAATTACTAATAGGAGCCCACTTTCCCCTAAAATTTTATGTTTTGGAAGATAAATTATATATGTTGTCACATTATTTCTTGACCATCCAGTAATGGATTCAACTTTAAGCTCTTCAGTAAAAACGTGAGAGCATATATTGAAATCATGAACATCTGTATTTTCAGTGCCTGTTCTTCATCTCTTTCTGTGTTTACAAATTGTGTTACATTGCTATCCTTTTAGTATTTGCTGTACACATTGCTACTGAAACTTCTTATGAATGTAAATCTTCTAGAAAATTAAGGCAAAGGAAAAGTAGAAACTTTACTTTTTTATGTGGTCCAAGTCCTAGCCTTCTGACTTTCCCTTGTTGGAGGAAATTACTACTTTTAGTGCAGAAATCATGAGGTTTGGCTTTGTAAAAGGGTGGGGAGGGTACCATTTTGCTAGAATAGTAAATGCTTCATCATTTGTATTATTCTTAGGGGTACTAAATTCTACTGAAATTAATGGGGAAACATGGTATAGGTTGAGTCTGATGACATGTGGTCAATCAATTTAAGTTCCTAAGAAAGAGACAGTAGGTCTGTAATGGTCCTCCAGGGAAGCTAGCTACTGCATTAGTGCACAGAACCAGGAGACAAAGAAAGAAAATGACACTTGAGCTCCCACCCTCTGGAAGCTAACAGCAGTTTCAGAAACTTATACTGTGCTGTGGTTTTGCGAAATTGCCACACAAAGTAACAAGAAGAAAAGCCCCGAGGAGCTATTTGTAAGACTGATAACACTAGAGATTGGTTTCCAGGAGAGATTCTGTCACAAATCTAATGGGGCTAAAATAGACACTGGCTACTAGACTCCATTTCCTGAATTTAAGTGCTCTGCTGGGGATGGCCACCTTGGATCTGGATCTTACTTGCAGGTGAGGATGCCACTATGTTTATTTTCGGCAGTATGTGCTGATCATTATATATATTACTTTAGTATTTATAGAAGAAGGTAAGAGGTTTATATACTATCACCGTTGAATTATTTTTAATATTAAAGGGATACACACCCATTGAAATAAATTCAAAGTAGAAAGGTGCATTTTAAAAAGTTAAACTGTCCCAAATCCATCTCCCCTCAGCATGCCAACCAATTATATGGACATAACATTGTTAATATTTTAAAGTGTATCCTTCCAGAGATTTTCTAAGCATATTTAATATATTAACTCTTACCAATAACCTAAAATTTAAAAATATATACTTTCCAGCAATTTGCCGGGTCTTTGTTTTTTTTCCACTTGAAATTATATCAAGGACAGCTTTTACATGTTAGTATAGACAACCTACTTGGGAATTTTTTAACAGCTGCATATTATTCCATTGTTTGGATATACTAGCATGTATGTAATCAGAACCCTTTCCTTTGGGATTTAGGTAATTTCCAGTTTTTTCCTTTTATGAACAGTTCTTTTTTTTTTTTTACGTATTTATTGGCATGTAATTGCTTTACCATGGTGTGTTAGTTTCTGCTTTATAACAAAGTGAATCAGCTATACATATACATATATCCCCATATCTCTTCTCTCTTGCATCTCCCTCCCTCCCATACTCCCTATCTCACCCCTCTAGGTGGTCACAAAGCACTGAGCTGATCTCCCTGTGCTATGCGGCTGCTTCCCACTAGCTATCTATTTTACATTTGGTAGTGTATATATGTCCATGCCACTCTCTCACTTTGTCCCAGCTTACCCTTCCCCCTCCCCATGTCCTCAAGTCCATTCTCTAGTAGGTCTGCGTATCAACAGTTCTGTCTTGAACTTCCTTGTATATGTCTCTTTGTACACATATAAGAGTGCATTGGATAGATCTTGCCAAATTTCCCTTCAGTTTACACTCCCAGTCACAGTTATGGTGTACCTGTTTGTCAACCTTTGCATCTCTGTTAGTGTGAGTTGAAATGTGGTACCCATTTTTATTTAATTTACATTTTTCATTATGAATAAGGTGGACCACCTTTTCTTGTATTTATTGTTCTTAGAACAATGTTGAATAATGGTTAAATATTCAGGCTTTGGAGCTAGATTGTCTGAATCTCAACTCCATCATAAAATAGCAATGTCACCATATCCTAGTAACTTCCCTGTGCCTCACTTTTATCCTATGTAAAATGAAATAAGAGCAATATTATTTACCTCTTGTTGTGAGGATTAAATAGGTTAACATATGTAAATCATTTATAATAGTTTTTAAGATAGAATAAACATTTGCCATTATTAAACATGGCTTTTAAGGGAATCACATAATTATGTTTTTTGCTTAGATTTTTCTGTTCACTTATCTTTTTATTGACATGTAAGAGCTCATTTGAAATGAGTCCTCTGTCTCCCTTGCTTCTTTAAAATTTTAATTTCCTTAAACAAGGATTATATCTCTCTGGATTTTAAATAACCAGCATATTTAAGTATTTTAGACAACTTTCAATTTATTCATTAATTCAAAATTTATTGATCTAAAAATTTATTTTCAAAAAATTGGATAGCATTGATAATACAGAAGTAAAAAATTAAAAATAGGTGATCTTTGCTTTCCTGAAGGTGTAGGGTGGAGATGGAGTCAAGTCGTTGCTATTTTGAAACAATGCAGTGAAAGCTGTAATAGAACTAATAGAAGTAACAAAATATTTGGGTGGGCCAAAAAAGAGCCTCTTAGGAAATCAGGGCATGGGTGACATTCCAGCAAGATGGTAGAGTGTTTTTTGGAGATACGAAATTATTCTCTGATGATGATGACAGAAAGACTCATTTTGGCCCTCTGGAATAAAATGTTGCCGTAGGACTCAATTCAGGGTTATTTCTATGTTCAAGGTCCCATGGACTCAAATTCTCTGAAGCAAAAAAAAACTCTGACATCATTACTTGATGAGACATAGAGAAACTAAAACTCCCTTAGGAAAAATGAGGAAGAAGTAGTAACTAACTCCATGAGAACTTGTCACTACGAGCTGTACAACCTCTGCCTATCATCCTTTCAGGTGTGGAGTTGACGGGGTGTTTGTATGAACATTTGAGTTGTCTTAGTTTTTGGCAGCATTAGTTTACTGATGATTTTTCATAGTCTGTCATCCCATATCATTACTACCATAATTTCCAACAGTGTTAAATTTTCTGAAAAGAAAAATAACATATCCAAATTGGCCTATGCAGTTTATTTAAATCACTAAACACTTAAAGTTTTGTACTATATTACTGTTGAAATAAACTTTCTTTCCTCAGTCTTAAAAAGTTTTTCTTAGGCATATAGTTTCCGTAAGCAGGAGTACTCTACGTGAGGTCAGAAATATATCTACATTTTCTACCATTGTCTGAAAACTACCTAACATAGTTCTTGGTATATGGTTATGGGTACTTTAATTTTGAAATAACCCCCAGAATTAAAATATTTTAGGATCAAACCTTACACTTGGAAAAATAAAAAGTGATCGTTGGTCAAATATACAGTTAATGTTATAACTTATAAAATATATAGGAAATAACTATACAAATACAGAACTTGAATTTATACATACATATGTATATACACACAAATTTCTACATTGTTTTGTTTTGACTATTGTTGTTATTGAAAACATTGTCTTCTCTTATTCATGGACTAATAAATTCAGTTGCGGATTGCTAAATCTCAAAAGGACCCCTGTAAAATTATTTCACTTTATAACATTTCGGGAGGTGTAATGTATTTCTCTTCAAAGGTATATTCCTATTAATGTTTTCAGTTGAAAAGATTCTCCTTTATCACTGCTGTGTTCTTCCAAAATTAGCTTTTTTGGGATGTCCTTTACTTTTTACGTACTAAGGGGAAGGAAAAGAAAAAATTATCTCCATAAATTTGTCACAGAAATCAGTAAGCACATGGTGATATTCCAATATATAGGTTCAGCAGTCTTGCTTTTGTTAGCCCATAATTCATTTTTGTATACAATATGGCTATTGGCACCTCAATAATTCTTAAATTCCTTTTGTATACCCTTATTTTCCCATTTTAGGATTCCCAGTTCTCAAGGAGACTGTTCCTTGCTTTGAGTTTTGTAGTGCTTACTTTTTTCTGTCTGGTGGGTACCATTAGGTACCAATTAACTTTCTGCAATGTGTGATTTCTGGTTGACCACTCGAGGTAGGAGGACCAGAGGACATAAAGCTTCCCAATGTTGCCTATTTTGTCCCCTGATGAAGTTATGGTAATAATAGTTATTACCAGTTACCATACAACAAAATTGCAGAAGTATTGACAATTAATATGCTATGGGCTGTGAAATTATTTTTTGTCTTCCTGACTTTGTAAGAATTTATAGAGAAACCACAGTGGAATTTTGCTTATACAAGTGGACCTTGGCTCTCCAATATATAAAAATATCAATTTCATATGGATTATAAAACAGTATGACTTTTAGAAAAAAATCCAGAAGATATTTTTATGTCCTCATGGATAGGCAAACAAAGATAAAGTGATTGTGGTGTGTTTGTACAAAGAGATATTGAACAGCAGTGCAAAGGAATGAACTACGGCTACATGAAACAACATGGACAAGTCTTAGATGCATATTATTGAGCAAAAGAAGCCAGATATAAAAGAGTATGTATTTTATAATTCCATTTATATGAAGCTCAGGAATAGGCAAAATTTATCTCTGATGACAGAGTCAGAATAGTAGTTACCTTTAAGTGCTGGAGACATGGAGGGCAATGAGGGTAGATTTTTAAGGTGTTGGTAGACATTCTGTTTCTTGATCCAGAGGATGTTACATGGAGCCATCCACTTCATGAAAATTTCCCTAGCAGTATGGACTCATGCTTTGTGCAGTCTTCTTTGTGTGTGTTACAAAACAAAACAAAACAAAAACCCCCAAAACAAACAAAACAAAATGAAACAACCGAAAAAAGCCCTTGCAGGTCCTTTTATATTCAGCCTCTTTTTCTTGAGTATGAAATTATACTTGTCTGCATCAGAAATGAGAAGTCTGTTAAAGAAAATATCTTCTGTCTTTAGGCATGCATATAAAAATGTGCCTCCTTTGTGACCTTGAGCTCTGAGCAACCCATTCTAGACCTGGTGAGAACTATGCACTTCTGGAATATAAAGCAGTACGATGTCCACTCCCAAAGACACTTGTAATTCTGAGAGCTTCATTTAACTCTCTTTTGGGTGATGCAGGATTGCCTTGCACGACAAGCAATAAATTGGCTTTTTTCCTCCTCAGCTCTAGTGGTCTTAGTATTTTGATCGGCTAATTGACACATTTAGGTTCCAAAAACTTCTTGTAGATCAGGGATATTCCTTAAAGAATTTTTAGTCACTGGCACAATATACCCAGATTTTTTTATAGTAGGAACTGACTTCATGAGCTAAGAGTGATACAGTCATTTGATGACTTTGTTTTTGTTCAGGCACAGTTTGGAGGAGGTAAACATCAGAGGGTTTTAGTATTGGAAAATATTCAATATTACTTGTTTACAAAGTTAGAATGCCTTTAATATTGTTACGTATGCTACAAATAGTTAATATAATGCGATTAATAAGTACTAGTTTCACCAGTACAAGTCTTTCCACTTATACCATTGATATACAAAATGTAACATTTTCCTAAATACTGATACATTTTTCTTATTATGCCAGGGCCACTAAGAAATGCACACACACACACACAAATATAGTGTAAGAATAATAGTATTGCTGATTATGACCACATTCCTACTCGAAAATGATGCTAAATATTAAAGAATTGGAGAATCCTGTTAATGAAAACTCATAAGGAATGAAAGATTTGCTTAACTTTAAAGACATTTTCTACAACATAGACTTAAATGACATACAGGCTTTATTCTTTTGGAGTTGTGCCAAGGGCCTGCACTAATATATTATCTAAACCCAAGCGACAGTAACAAAAGGTAAAGAGGGAAAAAGTCAATAGACAGTGGTTGTTTAATGATCAAAAAAAATTTAATTTGCATTTTTATAGAAGCAATTGATTTTTTTAAAACAACAATTGATTATCTACATTGACAGTGCCTTATAGCCAACCCCTTAATTGCTTTAGTTCATGGCAATTAAGAAAAGATGAATCTTCATTCACAATGGTTTATCTTCATTGGGATCAGTTAAGAGATATAAATTATTTTTAAATACCTTGTTATCATCGTGGCATCATATTACTAAAACAATTCTTGTTATTGTATTTGAATGTCACCTAATTTTACTGCTGTAAAACAATTGCATGTATCAGTGAGAATTTTTCTAGGTTAAATAATCTCATATTAATTAATTTAATATCATGATATTTCTCAAAAAAATCCAAATCCAAAAAAAAATACATAAGCAGGATATGTTGCCCGATATAGAGGGAGTTAGTTTAAAGAATCAGTGGTGTTTAACAGAGATTACTATTAGAGATATTTATTTCATAAAAAGAAGTATTTTGGCCAAAATAATTTTGCAACATGGAGGACTCCTCCAGTAACTTCACATAAATTTTTCTAATAGACCCTCATGAAAATGCCTTTATCAAATTGTAAGATCCCTGACCTCTTCTAAATCAAATAATGCTAATCGGCTGTGAAGCATTGTTTCCTGAAGGCATTTTTTTTTTGAAAAGTCATGCTTTTTGCTTTGTTTTGTATTTAACATTTCAAATCACTCATTTGTCACAGAAATAAATGTTCCTTATGTTGCATAAAGGCTATTTATGTGAATTCTGAGCACATTTCAAGAAAACAATGATAAATATGTTTAGTGTGGTCCATTCATATAAAATAGATTAGTCATATTCTTTATTAAAGAAGTAGAAACTCCTGTTCAGTGGAGTTATATGAATCTTTAAATGTTGAGTGACAATTGGCTACTTGGCTAAGATCTAGACCCAGCAAACAAGCTGAGTAACTTACAAGCAGTTATACTTAGAAATATATTTCTACCTTATCTCACCTTTGATAGAATGAGAGTTACTACGTGTTGAGGAATGTGGAAAAAGCTTAATGGTCTTAAGATACTCTGTGTGTGGTCAAAAGTAAGGAAAGGAGAAACACAAAAATTTGGAAGAGCCAAGGACAGTTGATGTCAAAATTCTACTCATAGGAAGAAACATACTTTTTTGTTTCTAACTCATAACCCCCCAATACATTTTTCTCTCACATTACCTTAAACATTAAAACTTGAAAAATTAAAAATTATTTGAGGAAAAATCCAATTAATTAATAATTTATTTATGTTAAAAGGAGTCTTCCTATAACAATGTAAATAAATCTTACAGGGTGAGATGGTATCAATCATGTACACCGTAGTGTGAATTTTCTCCAATCAGATGATTTTCCTTCTAAAATTGATAGCAAGTCTACTATATGTTCTTAATGTGGCTACATGGGGCACAGCATCTTTATTCCTTTTACTTTCAGAGCCACATGATTCTTTACTTCTAATACTAAAAACTAAGTATTTACAATAATTACTATAGTTATACTATATTTTTGAGTTAAAAAAGGCAATATTTCATTATCTGTGACTTAGCTTTTATGAAAGAATATTCTGCAAGATTACCTACAGTTTATTGAAACAAAACACATTTTTAAGGAGGGGGGTTCCTAGAGTGTCACAGATATAAGTATTTTATTCAAAACTGTTTTGTGGGGCACATACACCATAATAAAAACAAACATATTCAAAGATAAGAAAATTATTTTTGTTGGATGATACTGAAAATATTTACCTAATGATTTTACCTCCATCTGTTTTAAATGAAATTTTGAAGATTCTTAAAGAAAATTTAGATACTTATGTTTAATGTATAAATTTGCTTAAAATTCCTGAGTTTGTGGTAGGCATTAATAATTTTTTTAGATACTCAATTGTCTATTTTTGGTGGAAGATTATACTTGCTCACTCCTAAAGTTAGGTGTGCCCTGTATTTATTTTAAGTTAATGTGGAAGAATTTCATTCCAAAAGAGCAGAGGAGGCAGACAAAATTTTCAAAATTTTTTAGTCCAGTTCCTTAAATAACAAAATATTGTATCAACAATAGGGAACAGTCCTGTGTTGTATCTAATGTTGTAACAATAAAATTTATTTGAAATACAGCTTTATAATGGTTATATGTTGTCATTATTCTTTTAAAATTCTGAATATTTTATATCCACTGAGTTTCTATGCCATATATTCAATTAAAATATCGACAAAATATATTGTAAGCACTATGGAAAAATCACTAGTACTGAGACTTTATTACTTACGTGAGAGAAACTGGGGGCTATTCACAAACTAACTGGGTAGCCCTAAATTTACAACTACTCTGAAGTGGAGTACATGCTTGCCTCCCATAATTGTTTAGAGGATAAAAAAGATAACGTATATGTAAGGTCTTGTATATTGGGAAGCATTGTTATACAAGTGTGAGGTCTTGTTTTCATCACTTTTGTGCAGCTGTTTTGTACATTCTAATTCAAGGAATCAGAATGTGTTAAAAATAAAAATTAAATGTTAATATAGTTGATTAGTATAAGTTTATTTTCAGACTATCATGTTTCAGATATTTTGTAACACTTTTATTCTACTTCTTTAAGTAAGTTATGCATAAATTCAGAAAAAATACTTAAGATAATGAGATGAAAATATAAAGACATCTGTCATCACTTTGAGATAATTTTTCATCTTTTATCAGTAGGTTTTTCCTTATATGTGATTGTTCTGGTTATAATAGCAGAATTCTTCTCCTTAGATGTGTAGTTATTGAAAACAGCATTTGTTTTCTTATTGAGATCTCCGTCCAGAAAATGTCAGCAGTTCTAGAAATAAGTCTTTTTTTTTTTTTTTTTTATTTTGTAGCTGAATAAATTGTTCATGTTAGATGGGAGATAGATGAATAATGTCTTTGGTAATGAGTATATATTTCTAACATTCACACAATGAATACAAAAACTTGGGGCATATCACAACACACAATTCTATCTGCTGTCTGAAAACAAGGCTTTTTTGTTTTGAAGGTATCTTTGGTTTGTCCTACATTCTCTTTTTCTCACTACCCCTCCTCTTTTCACTTTGTAGAACAAATGAGTAGGACATACTTTTCCTTAATAGGAAGAGTTACTTGAATATTGGGTCATCACAGCAACACTGGCTATATATTAACTGCCACCAGAACATGGAATCCTGTTGCTCAAAAGTCTTCTCATTCTAGCTGTTACTCAGGAGGTAAAAAGTCTCACTTAGATGCTTGATTTGTTTGAGAATCTTACGATTCCCACAAATCTTTATGCTGTGAATTTTTTGAGTTACCAGAAGCTTTTCCTATAATAGAAATAATTGCTTCATGACCAAGAAATTATATCGGAAGCATTGTGAAAATTTGAATTCTGTTATGAATAGAATATGGGATAGAATGTATATTTTATATCGTGCTCTGACCTTTATATCAAGATTTTTTCTGCATTGTCATATATTTTCTGAAGAATGTTTGAAAGACATGTTTAAATTGGACTGTTCATGCTACTCCTATAAATATGTGGCTGTGGATGTAGTGCGGGCTAATTTACTCAGTAAACAGAAGCAGTTTGTTTTGGTGCTGTTTGTGGATTTTACAAAATGGTAGACTAACACAATATTGATAATATTGATAATGTGACCTGGTAACATCAGTACCTTGTAAGAAGAGTCTAAAGCTTAATATTTGGGGCAATAATTACCTTTACTATTGAGACTGTCTCTTTAAGTCATGCAGGGTGTTGGAAGACATGGCAGGAGGGCAACAATCAGTCTTGTAATGTTGGAATTGCCTGTTCACCTTCATCACGCAATTATTTTCCAAGTGTAAAATAGTATACAGTATGTTAAAATATTTTTAAACTACTTTCTGAATAGATAGTATCATACTGATTTTACCACTTTTCTGTCCTTATTAATTATCACTATCATTATGGATATTGTGAACAAATTCTAATTAATTTGGTCTGTAGTATGTCACTGAGCTTAATTTTATAACATGTTTCCCAGATGACTTGATTATCAGCAAAATTTGGGAACCTCAAGCTAAGAAGTTAATGAGCTTGTCTTGCAGTTTCACATTATGCTCCTGTTGACTAGGAAGTTTACTTTTGGATGGCATACATGTTTGTGTTTATATGATAAAAGTTACCTGAAAGTCATTTGTGTTTTAATCTTCTAAAATGTGATATACTAGTATTATAAATATTATGAACTATTTAGACTTAAAGATAGAGCTGGAATGCAAGGAAAAATCAAAGTATTCATGTTTTTCATTGTGATGGAAGTCTCAGTTCTTCCCATTCTGCTCTCTCTTCAGGAGTTCTGTGATATGCATGGTTGTCTGACAATTTCAGGATTTCTGAATTTATGACATAGCCTCTGTGCACTGTTTGATTTTCTTTTTGTTTAGCTACCCCTCTTACCCTATCATCAGATGTTCATAATAACATTCCAGGTGATTTGGATTTGGAGTAAAGATAATTTATTTGACAGATGCTCTGGTTGATAATAAATGGCTATAATTACTCAAAGACTTGCTGTTTGGCCAATGCAAGTTTGAGGGTTGATAGAGATGCTGAGATGAAGAAGAGTGAAAGTACAAAAGAAACTATGCAGGTCTCAAAGAAGAGTATAAAATGTCAAGTTAAGAAAATATGGCTTCCACAATAGTTTCTACAGTAACCAGTTAAAATGTGCTATTTAAACTTAAATTTATTAATGTTTATTAAAATTAAAAGTTCAGTTCCTTTGTCATGCTAGCCACATTTCAAGTGCTCAATAGTCATCAGACAGATGGCTGCTGTAGTGGACACCACAGCTATAGGTCATTTCCACCAATACAAAATCATCTATAGGACAGTACTGGGAGAACCAAACCAATCACGCAGAATAAGAAACAGCTAGGATGATAGTCTGTACTAGACCAATTGCCTTTGTAAACTATATATATGTCTGTAGTTCAATTAGAAAATTTAATCAAGTTCATTTAAATGTCAACAACAGTTTGAAGTCTAATAGTGAATAGGTTTTAAAATGATCAAGATGATACTAATGATAATAATAGTAATAATAACAATATGAGCACTCCTTGTGTTTTAAAATTTTTTTTCAGATTTTTATTATATGACTGATTTCTTAATTCCATACACTTAACATATTTGTTTGCAATAATCTTTTTCATTGCTCTATAATTTAATATTTATTCTAGTGTCAATGGATAGGTGGGTTAGAGAAGTACTCTAAATGTGATGACAATATGGGTTGAAAGTAAATGTATGTAAAAAGAAATATATTGCAAATAGTATATATAAGACC
This sequence comes from Balaenoptera musculus, assembly GCF_009873245.2. NCBI lineage: Eukaryota > Metazoa > Chordata > Mammalia > Artiodactyla > Balaenopteridae > Balaenoptera > Balaenoptera musculus. The sequence continues at coordinate 49,043,962 of NC_045794.1, read as the reverse complement.
ACTGGAGTAACTATATTAACATCAGACAAAATAGACATCATGAGAAAAATAATTCTCAAAGATAATGAGAGAAATTATGTAATTAAAGGGGACAATTTAGGAGAAACATACATCACTCAAACATTTTTATGTACCTCATCACAGAGCTTCAAACACAGGAAGTGAATATTTTTAGAATTAGAGGGAGAAATAGACAATACCACAATCATAGTTTTACATTTTAATACCAATTTCAGAGCAATTGATATAACAACTAGTCAAAGAATCAGAAAAGAAATGGAAGATTCAAAGAATACTGTCAACCACCCTAAATATCTCTAATTGATATTTAGAGAACAAATGCAGAATATACATTATCATCATGTGCAGAGGGCATTTTCAACAATATGAAACATCTGCTGGCCATAATAGAAATCTTAATAAATTTTAAAAGGTTAAGTTATTAAAATTATTAAAAGTGTGTTCTATAATCATAACAGAAATAAATTGGAAATCAGTAACAATAAGATTGCTAGAAAAATTCACCCCAAAATAGATAATTAAAAAAATACTTTTAAATAATCCATGGCTCAAATACGAAACTAAAGGGAAATTTTCAGAAATTCAAAACAATAATTTAAAAACAAGTATCAAACTTTGTGGGATACAGTTAAAGCAATGCTTGGAAGATAATTTATATATGTACATGCTTAAATTAGAAAGGAAGAAATGTCTAAAGTCAATGGCCTAGGGTTCTATTCTAAGTAGTTAAGAAAATAAAAGCAAATTTAAATCAAAGTAAATAGAGCATAAGAATAAAGGCAGAGAAAACTTGAAAGAGAAAATATACAAACTTTAGAAAAACTTAACAAAACCAATCTTTGATTCTTTGAAAAGATATTTATAAAAATGATAAAGCCTGAACTAGATTCACCAAGGTAAAAGAAGATACAAATGACCAGTATCAAGAATGAAAGAGGGATTAGCACTAGATTCTTAAAAGGATAATAAGGAAATATTAACAACTTTATTTCATGAAAACTTGACAACGTAGATGAAATGGAAATATTCCTTGAACTATAGAGTTTGACAAACTGACACTGGGTGAAAAAAAAAATCTATGTCCTTATGTCTAATAAATGAATTGAACTTGTGTTTAAATACTTTCCTACAAAGAAAACTTTGGATCTAAACTATTACATTCATAAGTGTTTTGAGGTTTACAACTTACTCTGAAATGAGAAAAAATGGATCAATATAGAAGGATTGATAGCTGGATAGATACATGCTAAGTATGTGTAATAAAATTATAATTACAGAATCTAGGTGGAGGACGCATGAGTATTTCCCATAAGCTTCTTTCAATTTTTCTATGTGCTTGAAGCTTTACATAATACAATGTTGCAAAAAGCAAAGGGAATAGTCTAGTTAAGTGAATTTCAAATTTTGCTTTTTTGTGACCCTTTATCAATTAAATCTTTTGCAGAACCATGATGTATAAACATTTAAAACCTAGCATTTTTGATCACAGATAGGAGATAGTTAAAAATAATTCCTGTTCCTCTATCATTTCTTTCCATGTACTGACATGTACGCATCTCTGGGACTTCCTAAGATGCTGCAAAATATCATTTTAAAACAGTTTTAATGATTATTGTCATTTCAGTGCCTCATTTTCTCCAAAATATGCTCTTATATTTTCATCCATATGAAGGAGACCTTTGAAAACGTCTGAGGCTTTATATTTCTACTTTATGTATCTCTGAACATGTAAATTTTCAGGTTCAGTTAAAACAAAACTGCTTGGTATGTGTTTGTGTGTTTGTGTATATGTATATACATATATACACACACACATTTGTACATTTCTCATGGATATTGGGAAAAACTTGAAATCTGAAATAGTGACATATTACGCACAAAGGATTTTCTTAGACACAGATATCATTACTCTCTTCTTTGACCTTCTCTTCAGGGATTGCGGTCCTGGGAGTTTGGGAACAAAATCAGAGAATCTTTGCATTACATATTTTTTAAAACAAAATATTTTGGCATCATAAGTATTGTGTGATTTGGGCTTTTATGGTAGGTCTTCATTGGGGAATACTGTACACAACTGAATGCTTATGGGAAGGTCAACAAATTTTCCACTTCAGTATCTTGGATATTCGTTGTTCAGTTGAGAAAATAGTTCTGTACTCTTCCTTGTGCAATTGTCTTATTCTTTTTCTATCGTGCCCTTGACAGAAAGAAATCAAGAAACAATAACAACCTTAATTAATTATGTTTTATACATAATCATAAAAACTAGAGAGCACTTTTGAAGGTTTTCTTTCCTTTGACTTTCTCCAAGCATGCAACAAACAAGCAACTCTAAGAAATGAATCTTATGACTCAGTAATAGGAATCATTTTCAAATTTAAAATGTAGAACCACACTGTATACAGTATTTTACATAACCATTCACCTCTGCAGTTAAAAAATCTCCATTGTTAAAGATCTCACTTTTAAAATTGTATATGTCATCCAAGTCTTCTTTACCTCATGGTGTATGGTTTATGCAAATTGTTGCCTCCCACATATTGTTAAAATACTAAGATTACTGCACAAAACAATTTTCCTGTTTTTCTTAAGCTTCCTGATTTCTGACTGACATTTTTGTATCCTGATCTCCACTGCTGGTATTTTCCTGCATTTCTTCTCTGACTTTCTCTCTTTTCCCAAAGTGAAAGCCTTAGTATTTTCAGCTCTATGCTTTTCCTCTCCCCCAATTAAAAACATCAAAATCTCACTCTACCAACAGAAGCCGTCATGTAGCTCTCTTTACCCTGGTTTTGAAACAATAGAGAAACCTGTTTCTTTCTGACTCTTTTCCATTTAACTCTCACATTTTCCCTCTATTCACACATTTAAACTATATAAAAGCATACATACACTATTGGCAGTCATGTTTCTTTTATCTTTTTTTAATAGTTATCCTTTCAGTTCTGTTCCTGTCCCTCAGACTCTAAGTTGCAAATGCTGTTCGATTAAAATATAAAGAATAAAACGTCCTCCCACTTGGCTCTCATTTACTGATGCTTTCCTTTTGTTGAAGTGGATAGAATCTTGGAATGTCCAGTTGGAGGACCTTTCAAATATTACGTTATTCTGCCAGCTTATCTTCTAAAACAGAAATTCAAGCACAGGGCAGTTAGGCAAGTTGCTCAAGACTCTAGAATTCCAGTTTCCTGACCCACAGATTTGAAATCCTCCTAATTTCCAAAAGGAGCAGGACCAAATGTATCTCACCTAAATTATAATAACTAGAACCTGACAGAAAAAAGGGTTTCTGGTACAGCTGAAAGACCTCTTGTTTCTGCCACTGATTTGGTGGGTAACGTTAGAAAACATAGTTTACTGCTCTAAGTTTTAGTTTCTCTATTTCTAAAACAGAGGTAATACCTACCTCACCGAAGGTAATAAATATTACATGATGCAGTGAAAGTGAAAATTCCTCATATGTAAGTTTTCCATAGTTCATCCATCAATGGCATAACTGAAAACAGAGGACTTCTGAATAATTATAAGTAAAATTTATTGTCACCTTATTAGTTTAATCCTGAAATAATATGTATATGTATTTGACTTGAATGAACTTGAAAATAGCTAGATTATTAGTGTTCTGCTCTCAGGCAGAAAGCACATGTATTCAAGAGCTAGAAATTAAGTTGAGTTTTAGGGAAAAGAAATTTAGGTTTGTTTGCACGATTGTTTAATAGCTGCATTATGAGGACAGTGTGAAATATACACCTATTGTATGTGGCTTGTGTCTAAAATTCTAAGAATGGACAGGAGGTGTATATCTACACCAGGTTCAGACTAGACCAGAATTACAAAGTCAGGTTATCTTGAGGCAATAGCTGTTACCCTGTGAAAAAGTGTTGTGCACGGATAAGATGAAGTCTTAGAAATCATTGTTGATTTTGAAAATAGCTCTGGACAATTATAAGAGTGAATTTGAAAGGGTAGATACAGGGCGATAAGCTGAAGGTAGGGATATTGAGCAAGTGTTAGAAGAGCTGAGGCAATCCATCTCAAACACTGCCTCAAATAACTAAACACTTTCTCTGAGAACTAAGGACGAATCGAGCACAGGTCACCTGAGACATGACAGAACAGACTGATGTATTGGCAGAGACCTGACTCCACAGCCAGGCTAGAAAGAACACTGCTTACCCTGGGAAGGATTAAAGTAACTGCTGCAGGGAGTGGAAGCTTCCTTCTTTCAGTTTTGTTTGTAGTGAAACCAAAATTTTCACTGTAAAGAAATTCCTGCAAGTAATGTGGAAATTCTGGTAAGTTAGGGAAAACTTAGGAAGCAGAAAGGGGCCAAAGAGCCTTTTGTAGTCTCGGAAGAGCCCGGGTACCACTGCCATTTCCAAACATAAGCTGAGCTGTGGGGAGAAGCAAATGGCAGGAGATTTCAGCCAGGGTGCCAGTTGATGAAAGCTTTGGTTTAAGGAAAGACATTTGCTTATATGTCATCACTCAAATTCCACTAAGTTCTTTCCACAGGATGGAGGGATGGAGGCTTGACCCTTGGGGTAGGTATGCAAGTAAGGAGGACCCTTCTTACAATTAGCTACACGGTAACATATGCTTATTTTCCATCCTGAAAAAAATAATTTACAGAAGATAACTGCGTCTAGAAATCCCACAGAAGAATATGTGCCCTTGCGTAGGCCAAAATATTTGTCATCATTAGAATTGTAGAGGAATAATATTTTGAAATTTTAACAATGAATTTTTTTTTTTTATTTTGCAAAATAATTTATTAGGGGAAGCAGAAAGAAATCTAAATGAAAAAGAATAAGGTATCTCATGCATTTTTTACAAAACAACGTAAAAGGGAGCTTTAAGGATGCCTTCCAGGGTGTAGTAATAAGAATCAGTAATATAATGTAGCGATTGGGCCTGAGGGGTGGAAGCAGGAAAATAAGTAAACAGTCACACATTAGAATAGAATTTTTTCAGTCTTTCTTTTAGTGTGTAACACTGCACCGAGTCAGTAGTCTTTTTTTTTTTTAGAGATAATGTTTAATTACCACAGGGTAGGGAAGAAACTATAGAAACGAAGGAAAACAAAAATATTTAAATTATAGCAGGTGAACTAGTGCTGAAGGTCTAGTAAAAACTTCACACAATGAATAATAAATCTGAGAGAATGGCAAAATGTGTAAAGGATAGTTTTCTTAAGAAAGATAAAGTTAACCAGCTGGAAGGAGGAAAACGAATAGGAAAAGAAGGGCAATAGAGTTAACCTCATAATGTGCTCCCTTTTGCCAGATTCACTCCAGTGAGATGGTGACAGGAATTCCTATATTTTGGGGGATCTTAGAACAGCAGAAGAGTCTGTACCTAGCTTCTTGGAGTGTAGCTCAGGAGATTGTGTTACAATAGAGAAGCCTCATATTCAGCAAAGCATCTGAGTAGTAGGATAGCAATGCTTGGATGAAAAGTTCAAGGGAATATTCCTGAAGGATGTCTCACTTAAAGGATAACAGCTAAATATCTATGAACACTCATTTTAGTATGAAAATGTCTGAGAGAGTACTGCTGTGCCTCCAAGGGCTTGGGGCCAGGACAAGAAAAGAAATCAGAATGATAGACGTGTCACTACCTAGAGACTATGTCAATATTTAGGCTACTTCAGCATATGCTAGCAGGGATGAATGACAGTGATTGTGTCATAGAGGCCAAAGCAAACTGTTAGAAGGAAAATTATACATCATCACACAGCAGAATGAGAGATACACCCATCCCAACTTGCACTCTGCCCAGCAGGTGCCCAAATGTATGAAACTCAAATATATTCTGAGTGAAGCTGCATTTGCTGAGGTTTGATTTGAAATTGATTTATCTTAAATATAATTGAAATGTTGAGTAACTGCTAATTGCAGTGTTTAAGTAAAACCATATATTTTTTAAATTAATAATTTTTTATCATGATGGGTTGTTGAAATCTATAGTTTCAGTTGAGTTATAGAAAAAAAATACCTTTATTGTATACTTGATTTTTTTTTTGTTTTTGTGTTTTGGCTGAAGTGCCTGGGAAACGTATGGGGAGCAACTGAAGCAATGATTGGCTGGACTATAAAATGGTACAACAGTTTTGGAAAACAATTTAGCACTTTCTTAAAATGCTAAATGTGCATCTACCGTACAACACAGCTATTCCACTTTTAGATATTTACTAAAGATAAATGAAAACCTGCATCTTCACAAAGCCTTTTAAATATGTACAGAAGCTTTATTCATAATTGTCAAAACTGGGAACAGTCTAAATATACATAAACAGGTGTAGGTATAAACATATTAAGGTACTTTCATACATTAGAACAGTACTAAGCAGTAAAAATAAACAAATTATTGATTCAACCACATAGCCGAATCTGAAAATTATTAGGTTAAGTGAAAGAAGAAAGACAAAAAATAGTAAATACTATATGATTCCATTTATTAAAATTCTTAACACTGCAAACTGTAGTGACAGAAAACATCACTAGCTGCATAAGGATTGGGGGTATTTTACGAGGAGGGGTAATAGGGAGAGAAACAAGGAAACTTTTGGGAATGACAGATTTCTTCATTGTCTTCAGTATGGTTATGATTTCAAGTTAGTATAAGCATCTCAAAACTGATCAGATTGTTCACTTTAAATATATACGCTTTATTGTATATCAGTTATACCACAATAAAACTATCAAAAATACTGGTACAAAAAAAAGCAAAAGTGAAATGGAGACTTTTTAAAGCATACAAAATATTATGAAGCGCCTTGCAAATTGTTTTGAGCAGTTTGGATTTTATCCTTGGGAGAGTGGTGGAAACATTTAATTTGAGAAAACTGTTTTAGTTGTCTGAGTGAGAGATAATGTTGGCCTCTATTAGGGTAGTGACAGTGAAAATGAGGTAAAGCAGATGTATTCAAGATACTGCTTTCTATATAATTTTATCTTACCTTTATTTTTTAGAATATATCTTCTAAGATGACTTGGTCTTCACTTCCTAAGGCACAGATAATTTGTAAGATTATGTGTTAAATTGTACTGGTTGTTAAATAGCAGTTCAATGTATTATTATTTTTTTTTTGGTTGGGAGCTGGTACAAAAATTATCTTAGAGACCTCTGAATTATTTATTTTGCTATCTTGACATGCTTCTTCATTATTAATATCTCTTGATCTCAATGTCAATATTGATTTAGCTTTATTCTAGAGTACTATCATGTTTATGAGTGTCTTTTCTCAGTTATGCTATTTTCATAACAACATACACTGACATTCATTTGGTAAATCTTACCCCATAAAGTAATGAATCATGGAATTCCACTGTTCAGAAGACTATATTTCACTATATTGTTATTCATACATATGTACACCTATATGTATATATAATTTCCATGATACGAAAGTTTTCAGCAGGGATTTTCCTGAGTACTTTATTGTGCTGATATTCACGTGAAGCAATGAATTTTTAATATTATAAATATTCTACTCCCTTTATGCATACTCTGATTGACTAGTATGCTCAGTAAATGCATGTTTTCCTACATTTTCATACCTAACAAATTGGGGAAATGGAAAACCTGCCAAGATATTACAGACACATCAAGTCTTATCAGGAAGAAATGTGTCAAGCATCTCTATAAATGAGAAAGTGCTTTCTTAGAGACAGCTATGCCATTATACAATACAATGCAAGTGAAAAGAACTTGAAGCCCTTGAAATTATGAATATGTAAACTTTTTGTTTCCATGAGAGATTAAAATTTGTGTTTTCCTGAACTTCATTTTCAAATGGAACACCCAGAATTAAAAGATTAATTTATAGTTTAGATCACCTTAATTTCTTACATGGTTGTTATACAACTCTGCTCCTTTCTTCTTGTCTTCTAGTTCCTGTTCTCCACTCTGTAACCAGAGAATTTTTTCTAAACTACATTGAGACTGTGTCCTTCCTGTGTAAATTCAATTCTTCTTTATTTTCTCAGAAAAAAGTTCAAATTCAACATAACTGGATTCATTGTCTATTCAGTCTCTTTTTCTGATTCCTTGTTACTCCTCTCCTCGCAGTTTTCACCATTTGTAGTAGACGCTATAGCTGTGCTTTGAGGTGCCTAAGTGCTTCATGCTTTCTTTCCCACCCCTCCAAGGCTTTATCCAGGTTGTTCCCTCTGCATTTCTGCATGGACTAGTCTCCATTTCTTTAAATTCAATTCTGTTATTTTCCTCTACTTAAAATACACTGCCTTTAGGAAACTTCTTTGATCCTTCCTACAAGACTTGAGTTGGGTACCAAGCTATGCTCCCCCGAAGTGCTATAGGATACTTATACTGCCCTTAAATTGCCTGTCAACATGTGGGTCTCTTTCATAGACTATCAGTTCCTTGAAAACTGAAATCTGTCTCAATAATCTGGTAACCATTTTTAATGCTTATTGGAACACACAGCATGTATAATCTAAGTTCTCTCTATTCACTATTTTTTTTTCTTATGGTTCCTCATTATTCTCATTAATGCTGCTTTTCTTAAATTCCATGGAATGACATATTATTTTTGCGATGCCAGCTTCTTTGATTAGTAATTTGCCTTGAATAGTCTTTGTCACCTCTTTATTTTCAATTTTTTTTTTTTAAATTATTTATTTATTTATTTATTTATTTTTGGCTGCGTTGGGTCTTCGTTTCCGTGCGAGGGCTTCCTCCAGCTGCGGCAAGTGGGGGCCACTCTTCATCGCAGTGCGCGGGCCTCACTATCGTGGCCTTTCGTTGCGGAGCACAGGCTCCAGACGCACAGGCTCAGTAGTTGTGGTGCACGGGCCTAGTTGCTCTGCGGCATGTGGGATCTTCCCAGACCAGGGCTCAAACCCGTGTCCCCTGCATTAGCAGGCAGACTCTCAACCACTGCGCCACCAGGGAAGCCCCTCAAATTTTTAATGTAGTTTTGTGTAACCCTTGTTAGGAGTATATAGCTATACTTGTTTCTATTACTGCTTTTTCTTTGCTTCTTTGTTTTACTTGTTAAATTTAATCTAAGGCTGTTTTCAAAAGTGATTTAAATCTATTTATATTTTTGGTTCTACTAATATATTTTGATATATTCCTTTACTATTATTTTGTGCTTTCTGATTAACACAATTTGCTTTACTTTCTTTTCCTTTCCTTTACCTTATTGAATTTGTAAAGTTTCATGTTCTCCTTCCTATACAGTAACAATATGGAAGCTAGGTACTGTAGTTACATTTTTCATATATATTTAAAATATAACAGCTAAAGGTACAAAGTTTCCTGTTTGTAAGATGAGTAAGTTCTGGAGGTCCAATGTAAGGTATGGTGACAATAATGAATAATAGTGTATTTTATATCAGAAATTTGCTAAGACAGTAGATCTCAGGTGCTCCCACCACACACACACACACACACACACACACAAATTTAAAAAGAGAAAAATAGGTAACTGAGAAGATAGATATTTTATTAGCTTGATTATTAGCTTGAGTAACCATATCACTATGTCTGTTATGTCAAAAGCATGTTGTACACTTTAAACATACACAATTTTTATTAAAAAATAAAATAAAAGAATTATACAATTAAAACAATAAAGTAATTGTCCAAAAATGTATGTTATCTAATAGAGCCTGAAGTTATTTAGTATCTCTATTCTCTTCCTAACAAATGCAGGCCTTGTCCCACTTTACCCAGTGAAAATTTTAATCATTGTTGCTTAGAGATTTAATTTTAATTTTTACAAATCACATGTTTTATTTTTCAATAACATTAGTTGATTAAATTTTGCAAAATGTCTCATAAATTATTTCTTGCTTAGGTCTTAACTTTTGTCCTGGTGAAATTAATTCTTGAGAAATTTTGATTTCAGTGAGTATGTGATGATGGTAAAGTCTCTGATTTTTTTTGTCTGGAATATTTCTTAAGCCTTTACTCTTAAATAATAACTAGTTGATGATTTTATTTAATAATAGAATGAATATAAAGAGGTGAACCTGCAAGTATTTTGACCAGACGTCCTTATAGTCATCAATCTTATGTTCAGTAGTCTTTACCTCAACTATATTGTGAGCTTTTTGCAAGCATGGGCGGAAGAAAGGATATGTTACGAATCAAATATTTTTAAAAACAACATTTGGAATTTTTTTTGAGTCAGGATATCAAGTAATGAAAATTGTTCACTGAGATTTTTTTGGTATCAAACTACAAATAAAACATGATTTTGTATCTTCTTTTTGAAATCCATCTTTCTTTTCCTTAACTATATAACGTATTTCCCCTTGCTTCTCAAAATATTCATCTCAGATTTAAAATATGTTGGAGAATCCTTTAAAGAGAAACTTTTAAAAAATGTAGTTTCAGGTGATATACTAGTGGACAAAGAAGGGAAAAAGGAGGAAAGTAACATTAAAAAAAATTAGGCCTTCAATCGTGTTAAAAGTGATGAGCGTAAGAAATTCTATAGTTCCTGGAACCATAAATTACATTTGATTGATAATCCTTATTATTCCAATCAAGATCTTTTGTTAGCTTGATATAAACAGAATTTTAAACAGAAAACAATTGGAATGCTTTGATTTGCTCTTAAGGAATGAAATAGGGTTGAACCATAGTAAAATAACTTCAGTTGAGGCATTATTTGGATAACAATTTTAAATTGCATTTGTTGCTGACAAGTTTAAATGGGCCAGTGTGACCAGTTATTTTTGCACTGTCACTTTTTAATACAACCAAGCGTTAGGGTTAGAGTAACATTAAATGGTTCTTAGCTCTGTACTTAATGATGCTTTAAAAAGCCTAAAGCAGATGATATGATTAGATTTTGTGTAGATGCTATAAAAAGTGACCGTATATTTCCATTGCTTAGACAGAGAACAAAAGGAAAGCTAAAACATATTTGGACTGACACATTTTACTGCATGTTATTTGATCAAACTATTTAGGTTTTATACTGATAGTAGTTTGAATTTATTTGCTCTTTAATGGATAATTTTATTTATTATAGAAGAACTAGAAAACTCATGCATAGAGCCATTTTCTCCAGATTTTATGTTCTTTTTTTCTCCAAAGTGCTATAAAATCATATAGAATCTTATAAACAACTCATCATTTGACAAGTCATATAGTGTGTCTTACCTAAGCTGTTTTATTATATTAATATGTCAGTTACTTAATTTTGAATAAAGAATAAGGAATCAAATTTGGGAGCAGCATGTGGTACAGTAAAAAGATTATTGAAGCTTAGAAATACAAAATACAGACTCGTGCCGGGGAGCCTGCTGAGCTCCCAGGCCAATCCCCTGCCCTCCAAAGCCCCTTCCAGGTCTTGTGGGTCCTTGGGGGCATAGGAAGGAGGCTGAGGGGAGATCAGGAGAGGCAGGCGGGAGGAGCCATCCAGGAGGAGCAGGAGAGGTGAGTAGGGTGTTTGCCCTGCCCACTCGAGCCCGGGAAGCCTGCTGGGCTCGCAGGTGAGGTCCCTTGCCCTCTGAGACCAGGGGTGGGGGGCACGCCTGGGCCCCTTCTGTTCTTTGAGCCTAAACCCCACCCCCAACAGCTCCCAGGGCCTTTTCCAGCCCTGTGGGTCTTGAGCATTGGCCCCACCCACCACCCAAACATCACCCTTGCTTAGGGTCCGCCCTCCACAGCCAAGGCCTTCCCCCCCTTTTTTTTCTTCTTTTTTTTTTTTTTAAATCTTTATTGGAGTATAATTGCTTTACAATGGTGTGTTAGTTTCTGCTTTATAACAAAGTGAATCAGCTATATGTATATATATATCCCCATATCTCCTCCCTCTTGTGTATCCCTCCCATACTCCCTATCCCACCCTTCTAGGTGGTCACAAAGCACCGAGCTGATCTCCCTGTGCTATGTGGCTGCTTCCTACTAGTTATCTATTTTACAGTTGGTGGTGTATGTATGTCCATGCCACTCTCTCACTTGGTCCCAGCTTCCCCTTCCCCCTCCCCGTGTCCTCAAGTCCATTCTCTATGTCTGCGTCTTTATTCCTGTCCTGCCCCTGGGTTCTTCAGAACCAGTTTTTTTTAGATATGTGTTAGCGTACCATATTTGTTTTTCTCTTTCTGACTTACTTCACTCTGTATGACAGTCCCTAGGTCCATCCAGCTCACTACAAATAACTCAATTTCGTTTCCTTTTATGGCTGAGTAATATTCCATTGTATATATGTGCCACATCTTCTTTATCCTTTCATCTGTTGATGGACACTTAGGTTGCTTCCATGTCCTGGCTATTGTAAATAGAGCTGCACTGAACATTGTGGTACATGACTCGTTTTGAATTCTGGTTTTCTCAGGGTATATGCCCAGTAGTGGGATTGCTGGGTCGTATGGTAGTTCTATTTTTAGTTTTTTAAGGAACCTCCATACTGTTCTCCATAGTGGCTGTATCAATTTACATTCCCACGAACAGTGCAAGAGTGTTCCCTTTTCTCCACACCCTCGCCAGCATTTATTGTTTGTAGATTTTTTGATGATGGCCATTCTGACTGGTGTGAGGTAATACCTCACTGTAGTTTTGACTTGCATTTCTCTAATGATTAGTGATGTTGAGCATCCTTTCATGTGTTTGTTGGCAATCTGTATATCTTCTTTGGAGAAATGTCTGTTTAGGTCTTCTGTGCCTTTTTGGATTGGGTTGTTTGTTTTTTTGATATTGAGCTGCATGAGCTGCTTGTAAATTTTGGAGATTAATCCTTTGTTAGTTGCTTCATTTGCAAATATTTTCTTCCATTCTGAGGGTTGTCTTTTTGTCTTGTTTATGGTTTCCTTTGCTGTGCAAAAGCTTTTAAGTTTCATTAGGTCCCATTTGTTTATTTATTTTTGTTTTTATTTCCATTTCTCTAGGAGCTGGGTCAAAAAGGATCTTGCTGTGATTTATGTCATACAGTGTTCAGCCTATGTTTTCCTCTAAGAGTTTTATAGTGTCTGGCCTTACATATAGGTCTTTAATCCATTTTGAGTTTATTTTTGTGTATGGTGTTAGGGAGTGTTCTAATTTCATTCTTTTACATCTAGCTGTCCAGTTTTCCCAGCACCACTTATTGAAGAGGCTGTCTTTTCTCCTTTGTATATTCTTGCCTCCTTTATCAAAGATAAAGCGACCATATGTGCATGTGGGTTTATCTCTGGGCTTTCTATCCTGTTCCACTGATCTATATTTCTGTTTTTGTGCCAGTACCATATTGTCTTGATTATCCTCTTCTTCTTTTTTACTATTGTGGTACTGTTGTACCTTCTGGTTGTAGACTCATTTGTATTTTTATTTTTATATTCTTCCTAACATATCTGTTAGTTTCCTAGTCTAGTTTTATTTTTTACTTTGTGTGTTTTTTTTTTTTGCCACTCCAGGCACCTTGTGGGATCTTGGTTCATGTGCTGGGGGTTGGACCGAAGCTCCTGCAGTGGGAGCTCTGAGTCCGAACCACTGGACTAACAGAGAACCTCAGACCCCAGGGAATACTCACTGGAGTGAGGTCTCACGGAGTTCCTCATCTCAGCACCAAGACCCAACTCTACTCAATAGCCTACAAACCCCAGTGTTGGAAGCCTCAGGCCAAACAACCAGTAAGACAAGAGGACAATCCCACTCATTAAAAAAAAAAAAAAAAAGAGAGGGCAAAAAAATATGTCACAGATGAAGGAGCAAAGTAAATACCCACAAGACCAAATAAATGAAGAGGAAATAGGCAATCTACCAGAAAAAGAATTCAGAGTAATGATAGTAAAGATTATCCAGACTCTCAGAAATAGAATGGAGGTACCGATTAAGAAAATACAAGAAATGTTTAACAAAGATTTAGAAGAACTAAAGGACAGACAAACAGATGAACAACACAATAACTGAAATGAAAAACACACTAGAAGGAATCAATAACAGAATAACTGAGGCAGAAGAACGAATAAGTGACCTGGAAGGCAAAATGGTGGAAATAACTGCCGAGGAGCAGAATAAAGAGAAAGGAATGAAAAGAATTGAAGACAATCTCAGAGACCTCTGGGACAACACTAAACACACCAACATTCGAATTATGGGGGTTCCAGAAGAAGAAGAGAAAAAGAAAGCGTCTGAGAAAATATTTGAAGAGATTATAGTTGAAAACTTCTGTAACATGGGAAAGGAAATAGTCACCGAAGTACAGGAAGCACAGAGAGTCCCATACAAGATAAAGTGTACGAAAAACACACCAAGATACATATTAATCAAACTAACAAAAATTAAATTCAAAGAAGAAAATATTAAAAGCAAGGGAAAAACAAAAAATAACACACAAAAAAATCCCCATAAGGTTATCAGCTGATTTTTTCAGTGGAAACTCTGCAAGCCAGAAGGGAGTGGCAGGGTATACTTAAAGTGATGAAAGAGAAAAACCTACAACCAAGATTACTCTACCCAGCAAGGATCTCATTCAGATTTGATGGAGAAGTCAAAAGCTTTTCACACAAGCAAAAGCTAAGAGAATTCAGCACCACCAAACCAGCTTTACAACAAATGCTAAAGAAACTTCTCTAAGCAGGAAACACAAGAGAAGAAAAAGACCCACAAAAACAAATGGAAAACAATTCAGAAAATGATAATAGGAACATACATATCAATAATATCCTTGAATGTAAATGGATTAAATGCCCCAACCAAAAGACACAGACTGGCTGAATGGTTACAAAAACAAGACCCATATATATGCTGTCTACAAGAGACACACTTCAGACCTAGGGACACATCCAGGCTGAAAGTGACGGGATGGGAAAAGATATTACATGCAAATGGAAATCAAAAGAAAGCGGGGGTAGCAATACTCGTGTCAGATAAAATAGACTTAAAATAAAGACTGTTGCAAGAGACAAGGAGGAACACTACATAATGATCAAAGGATCAACCCAAGGAGAAGATATAACAATTATAAATATTTATGCACCCAGCATTGGAGCACCTCAATACATCAGGCAAATGCTAACAACCATGAAAGGAGAAATTGACAGTAACACAATTATAGTAGGGGACTTTAACACCTCACTTACACCAATGGACAGATCATCCAAACAGAAAATAAATAAGGAAACACAAGCTTTAAATGACACAATAGACCAGATAGATCTAATTGATATTTATGTAATATTCCACCCAAAAGTGGCAGAATACACTTTCTTCTCAAGTGCACATGGAACATTCTCCAGGATAGATCACATCTTGGGTCACAAATCAAGCCTCGGATAATTGAAGATAATTGAAATTGTATCATGCATCTTTTCTGACCACAGTGCCATGAGTTTGGAAAGCAATTACAGGAAAAAAACTGTAAAAAACCCACAAATACATGGAGGTTAAATACTGTGCTTTTGAATAGCCAAGAGATCACTGAAGAAATCAAAGAAGAAATTAAAAAATACATAGAAACAAATGATAACGAAAACATGATGACCCAAAACCTATGAGACACAGCAAAAGTAGCTCTAAGAGGGAAGTTTATAGCAATTCTATCTCACCTCAAGAAAGAAGAAAAATCTCAAGTAAGCAATCTAAGCCTACAACCTAAAGCAACTAGAGAAAGAACAAAGAAAACCCAAAGTCAGTAGAAGGACCGAAATCATAAAGATCAGAGTAGAAATAAATGAAATAGAAATGAAGAAGACAGTAGCAAAGATCAATAAAATGAAAAGCTGGTTCTTTGAGAAGATAAACAAAATTGATAAACCCTTAACCAGACTCATCAAGAAAAAAAGGGAGAGGATGCAAATCAATAAAATTAGAAATGAAAAAGGAGAAAACACAACTGACACTGCAGAAATACGAAGGATTATAAGAGACTACTACAAGCAACTATAGGCCAATAAAATGGACAACCATGAAGAAATGGACAAATTCTTGGAAACGTACCATTTTCCAAGACTGAATTAGGAAGAATTAGAAAATATAAACAGACCTATCACAAGTAATGAAATTGAAACTGTGATTAAAAGTCTTCCAACAAACAGAAGTCCAGGACCAGATGGCTTCACAGGTGAATTCTGTCAAACCTGTAGAGAAGAGCTAACACAGATCCTTCTCAAACTTTTCCAAAAAATTGCAGAGGGAGAAATGCTCCCAAATTCATTCTACAAAGCCACCATCACCCTGATACCAAAACCAGAAAAAGATATCACAAAAAAAGAAAATTATAGACCAGTATAACTGATGAATATAGATGCAAAAATCCTGAACAAAATACTAGCAAACAGAAACCAACAGCACATTAAAAAGATCATGCACCATGATCAAGTGCAAATTATCCCAGGGATGCAAGGATTCTTCAGTATACACAAATCAATCAGTGTGATACACCACATTAACAAATTAAGGAATAAAAACCATACGATCATCTCAATAGATGCAGAAAAAGCTTTTGACAAAATTCAACACCCATTTATGATAAAAGCTCTCCAGAAAATGGGGATAGAGGGAACCTACCTCAACATAATAAAGGCCATATATGACAGACCCACAGCAAGCATCATATTCAATGGTGAAAAACTGAAAGCATTTCCTCTATGATGAGGAACAAGACAAGGATGTCCACTCTCACCATTCTTACTCAATGTAGTTTTGGAAGTCCTAGCCACAGCAATCAGAGAAGAAAAAGAAATAAAAGGAATACAAATTGGAAAAGAAGAAGTAAAGCTGTCACTGTTTGCCAATGAAGTGATACTGTACATAGAAAATCCTAAAGATGCCACTAGAAAAGCAGTAGAATTAATCAGTGAATTTGGTAAGTTTGCAAGATACAAAATTAATGCACAGAAATCTCTGGCATTCCTATACACCAACAACGAAAAATCAGAAAGAGAAATTGAGGAAACACTCCCATTTACTATTGTAACAAAAAGAATAAAATACCTAGGAATAAACCTGCCTAAGGAGGCGAAAGACTTGTACTCAGAAAACTATAAAACACTGATGAAAGAAATCAAAGATGACATAAGCAGATGGAGAAATATACCATGTTCTTGGATTGGAAGAATCAATATTGTGAAAATGTACTACCCAAAGCAATCTACAGATTCAGTGCAACCCCTATCAAACTATGAATGGCATTCTTTACAGAATTAGAACAAAAAATTTTACAATTTGTATGGAAACACAAAAGTCCCCGAATAGCAAAAGCAATCTTGAGAAAGAAAAACGGAGTTGGAGGAATCAGGCTCCCCAGCTTCAGGCTATACCACAAAGCTACAGTAATCAAAACAGTATGGTACTGGCACAAAAACAGAAATATAGATCAATGGTACAAGATAGAATGCCCAAAGATAAACCCATGCACATATGGGCACTTAATTTACGACAAAGGAGGCAAGAATATACAATAGAGAAATGACAGCCTCCTCAATAAGTAGGAAAACTGGACAGCTACATGTAAAAGAATGAAATTAGAACACTACCTAATACCATACACAAAAATAAACTCCAAATGGATTAAAGACTTAAATGTAAGACCAGGCAGTATAAAACTCTTAGAGGAAAACTTAGGAAAAATATTCTGACATAAACCCCAGCAACATCTTTTTTCACCCACCTCCTAGAGTAATGGACATAAAAACAAAAATAAGCAAATGATACTTAATTAAACTTAAAAGCTTCGCACAGCAAAGGAAGCCATAAACAAGACAAGAAGACAACCCTCAGAATGGGAGAAAATATTTGTAAATGAAACAACAAAGGATTAATCTCCAAAATATACAAACAGCTCACGGAGCTCAATATCAAAAAAACAAACAATCCAGTTAAAAAGTGGGTGGAAGACCTAAATAGACATTTCACCAAAGAAGACATACAGATGGCCAAGAGGCACATGAAAAGATGCTCAACATCACTAATTATTAGAGAAATGCAAATCAAAACTACAATGAGTTATCACCTCACGCCGGTTACAATGGCCATTATCAAAAAATCTACAAACAATAAATGCTGGCAAGGGTGTGGAGAAAAGGGAACCCTCCTGCACTGTTGATGGGAATGTAAATTGATACAACCACTATGGAAAACAGTATGGAGGTTCCTTAAAAATCTAAAAATAAAACTACCATGTGACCCAGCAATCCCACTACTGGGCATATACCCTGAGTAAACCATAATTCAAAAAGAGACATGTGCCACAATGTTCATTGCAGCACTATTTACAATAGCCAGCGCATGGAAGCAACTTAAGTGTCCGTCGACAGATGAATGGTTAAAGAAGGTGGGTCACATATATGCAATGGAATATTACTCAGCCATAAAAAGAAATGAAGTTGAGTTGTTTGTAGTGAGGTGGATGGACCTAGAGTCTGTCATACAGAGTGAAGTAAGTCACAAAAAGAAAAACAAATACCATGTGCTAAAACATATATATGGAATCTAAAAAAAATAAAAGGTTCTGATGAACCTAGTTTCAGGGCACAAATAAAGAGATAGACATAGAAAATGTACTTGAGGACATGGGGTGGGAGGGCGAAGCTGGGGCGAAGTGAGGGTAGCATCGACATACATACACTACTGAATGTAAAATGGTTGGTGGGAAGCAGCAGCATAGCACAGGGGGATTGGCTCGGGGTGCTTTGCGATGATCTAGAGTGGTGGGATAGGGAGGGTGGGAGGGAGGCTTAAGAGGGAGGGGTTATGGGGACATGTGTATGCATATGGCTGATTAGCTTTGTTGTGCAACAGAAACTAACACAGTATTGTGAAGTTATTATACTCCAATAAAGATATATTAAAAAAAAAAGGAAATACAAAATACATTGACCAAGGTTAAAAAGACAGTCTTGGGCTTCCCTGGTGGCGCAGTGGTTGAGAATCTGCCTGCTAATGCAGGGGACACGGGTTCGAGCCCTGGTCTGGGAAGATCCCACATGCCACGGAGCAGCTGGGCCCGTGAGCCACAACTACTGAGCCTGTGCGTCTGGAGCCTGTGCCCCGCAACGGGAGGGGCCGCGATAGTGAAAGGCCCGCGCACCGCGATGAAGAGCGGTCCCCGCACCGCGATGAAGAGTGGCCCCCACTTGCCGTAACTAGAGAAAGCCCTCGCACGAACCGAAGACCCAACACAGCCAAAAATAAATAAATAAATAAATAAAGCAGCTATAAAAAAAAAAAAAACGAATCCTTTAAAAAAAAAAAAAAAAAAAGACAGTCTTTGCCAGAGCTGGGATATGAATCGAAATCTTCCTGACTCCATGTGCTTAACTTCTTTCACACTTGGTGGCTTCATAAGCATTATATGTGTACATGGTTGTCTCTTCAACTATATTGCAGAATTTCTTTAAAGTCATGGCTGGGTTTTATTAATCTATTCATCTTCTCTCTATGTACACAGGATTCACATAGCACACTGCTTATACAAAGTTGGTTCTTTTGCTCTTTTTTCATTTGTGTTTGTGTATTTACTGACAACCACAGACAACAACTACGACTACTGTTGCTCAGTGAACTTATATGATAAAACATCCTGGGGTTGAAATCAGGGCAATTGCAGAGGTACAAAGAAGAAAATTTCTATGATATTCTTCTGCCTAAATACATGTTGTTAAATAGCCTACTCTTCACTACTTTGCCACTGCCAACTTGTTTTCTCACTGGCAGTGAAAATTGATAGTCCTGATATGAGTAAAGCTTAACTAATAATTATAATTCAGGTTTATACAATGTATTATAATTTATAAACTGAATCGAAACACCTTATCTCTTCTGTCCTCAACATCTAAAGAGTATGTAGGACTATTAATTTTATTCTAATTTTACAAATATGCAAATCCAGTTTCAAGAAAGATTAAAAACTTGTCAAAGGTTATGTGACTGGAGAATGGCAGATCCTGGATGAAATCTTCTGGCACCCATGTGAGAATTCTTTTAATTTCTTTAATTCTTCAGAGGAAATTAAAGTTAGTGAGTTTTGATATGTTATCAATATGGGATATTATATTATAAACATTGTGAGTTGCCCTGGGTGAAGACATATTACTTTTTATTTAAATATTTTATTCTTTTTTAATAGAAACTCAGTTGGGATGAAATTGACTGTACTCCCTCATCAGGGCTAAATCCTAATCTTGAATTAGCTTTTTGAATTGAATTATATTTAAAGGTGGCCTATGATAAAAGTTTGGTTAATAATTCATGAGAAAACTGTATGGCAGGTGGGAGGTATTTTATGAGTACTTCACTCACATCTAAAATCAGACATACAAAATGCAACAGCTTCTTCAGAATAATGTTTTGTCCAAATTTAATGCTCGGAAGTTCTGCATCTTGTGATGATGAAAGGCAATCTGACCAAAACTTAGGTTTTCAGCAGTGTCTTTGAGTCTTCAAATTAACCAGTCCTGTACTAACTTTACCTTAGATTCTGTATTATGTGAGATAAGAAACAGCCCTTACTGTTTAAATGTTTGTGTCATAATTTCTCTCTAGAAACACCTAATAAGTTGTCTATTGGAAAAAAAAAAAAGAAAACGATAAATGAGCCCTATGCACCTGGAATAGTTTCTAAAAGTAAAGTTTCATTTATTTTAGAGAATATCTACATATGTTCAATAATATGAATTATTGTTATTTATTGACTGAATCTTCAATGCTATTACATTGGAATAAGTTGCCGTAAATATCTATATCTTCCCAGGTTGGTCATACAATTACTCTGTTTCATTTGAGTTTGGTCTCTTAAAGTGCAAAACTTAGTGGGATCCAGGAATGAGATACGAAGGATTTTTTAAAGGTATTTATTATTTGTGTGACCAGAATATCCATATGTAGCAAATATTAGACTGACAATTATTTTCCTTAAAATATAGTTAATTATGAAAACCTGAGAATCTCCCAAAGGAAAAAAGGAAGTGCATTTGAAGAATTACATTTGTTTCAACTCTCCAGAATTTTTATCTTAATTTACAGTTTGGCTGGTTCAAACTTGAAAGAATTGTTCATAGTGAAGTCTTCCGATGACAAGTTGTTTTTTTTCCTGACATTTGGACTGAATTAGTTCAATTAGATTGCTAGTTAAAATATTTTTCCGTTGATTTTTAACGTGTGGGAATGTATGTGGAAGCGAAACCTCTATTAAAAGAACTGACAGGTGAAGGGGAGTAGGTGGGAAGATAAAAGGGGTTTTTCACTGTATGTTGAAGTTTGCATCACTGTGATTAGAGGGTGTGGCTTTTAGTTTCACATACAGTCTAGTACTCAGTAATGTTGCTGAAGATATGTACCCTATTTCCCTGTGAAGCTTTACATATTTTAACCCTAACCTACTTTTTTGGTGCCCCTTGGATAAGTAATAGTTTCATTCTTTATTTAATAACAAGCTAATAACAGATTATTTTCAAAGTTTGTGGTTATTGTTTGGTGTTATCCTAAGTTATGGTCATCTCCTCATTTCATGACATTTCATCAAATTGTTCTGTCTCTGTCTTTCCTTATATTCATTATGAGCATTTTGCTAAAGTCTCTATCTAGATCTTATCCATCTTTTGGATTTTTAATTAAATTATCTAGTTGGTTGTTCCTTTTGCTGTACAGAAGCTTTTTAGTTTGATGTAGTCCCACTTGTCTATTTTTGCTCGTTGGAGGAGGTCATCGAGAGGATGTGACAGGTGGGTGACCTGCAAGCTGGACCCGTGCAGTCGGAGGCTCCTTACCTCCTCCCCTGTCCTTGGAATGTATGTTCCACCCACCATTCCTACACTAGGAGCTGTTTCAAGGACATAGCCTTAAAAGAATAAGGTGTGGTTGAGTCCATCTGGACTGAATACATGATTGAACCCAGTTAAGTCTTCTGTGTAAACTTTAAAGATTATGGTGAACAGGTCTACTCATCTTGTGGCCATCCAAGGCAAGCCTTCTCTGTAAGTGCCCTTGCTCATTAAAACTGCCACCTACCAATCTGGAGGGGTCTGTCCTTTCCTTCAGTTTCTTTTTGTTCTCCAAGTACAGAAGCCAGTTTGCAAACCAACCTTGCTTTTGTTGCGTTTGCTTTTGGTGTCATACCCCAAAAACCTTTTCAAGACCAGTGTCAAAGATTCTTCCTATGTTTTCATCTAGGGGTTTTAGATTTCATGTCTTATGTTTAAGTCTTTAACGTATTCTGTGTTAAGTTTTGTGAGTGGTGTGAGATAGGGGTCCAGTTTAAGTCTTCTGCGTGTGATTACTAGTTTACCCAACGCCATTTATTGAAGAGACTATTCTTTCCTCACTCAGTGTTTCTGGCTCCCTTATCAAATATTAGTTGACCATACGTGTGAGGCACCTTATGGAATGGGAGAAAATATTTGCAAACCATCTATCTGATAAGGAGTTAATATCCAAAATATATTAACTCAAACACTCAGTAGCAAAAAGCAAATGATTTGATTAAAAAAATGGACAGAGGACCTAAATAGGCATTTTTCCAAAGAAGACATACAGATAGCCAACAGGAACAAGAAAAGATGTTCAACATCACTAATCATGAGGGAAATGCAGATCAAACCTACAATGAGATATCACTTTATACCTGTTCGAATGGCTAGCATCAAAAAGACAAGAGATGAAAAGTGTTGGAGAGGGGGTGGGGAAAAGGGAACCTTTCTGCACTCTTGGTGGGGATCTAAATTGGTGCAGCCACTACAGAAAATAGTATGGAGGGGGAGATTCCTCAAGAGATTACAAATAGAACCACCACATGATCAGCAGTCCCACGTCTGGATGTATACTGGAAGAAAGTGAAATCAGTATTGTAGAGATATTTGCATTCCTATGTTCATTGCAGCTTTCTTCACAGTGGCCACGATATGGAACCAGGCTATGTGTCTGTGTACAGATGAATGTATTATATATATATATATGTGTGTGTGTGTGTGTGTGTATATATATATATACACACACACACACACACACACACAATTGATATAGAATTTCTGAATGTACCTATACAATGTAGTATATTTTCAGCCATGAGAAAGGAGGAAATCTTACCATTTGTGACAACACTGGTGGGCAATGCCCTGGAGGGCATTATGCTCAGTGAAA
Organism: Balaenoptera musculus; assembly: GCF_009873245.2. Classification (NCBI taxonomy): domain Eukaryota; kingdom Metazoa; phylum Chordata; class Mammalia; order Artiodactyla; family Balaenopteridae; genus Balaenoptera; species Balaenoptera musculus. The sequence continues at coordinate 49,020,904 of NC_045794.1, read as the reverse complement.
TATGTCAGACAAAGAAACACAAATACTGTATGATCTCACTTATATGTGGAGTCTAAAAAAAACAAATTCATAGAAATAGAGAATTGAATGGTGGTTGCCAGAGGCTGGGGGATGTGGCGAATAGGAAATTGTTAGTCAAAAGGTACAAAGTTCCAGTTATAAGATGAATAAGTTCTGGGAATCTAATGTACAGCATTGTGACTATAGTGAATAAAGGGAATAAGTTGTAAATAAAAGATAATTATGTGAGGAGACGGTAGTGTTAACTAATCCTATTTTAGTAATAATCTCAATAAAGGTGGAAAATCATCTAGTTGCTTATTATTTATTTATACACAAGTTCTATGTTTTGGTATCTTATCCTGTCATCTTATTGAATTCTCTTATTATTTGTAATTGTTTTTCAGTTGAGTCTCTCAGATTGACAATTTTGTCATCTGCCAATAATGATAGATCCGCTTTATCTCCACTATTAAAACTGCTATTAAAGTTTCTTGTCTAATGTTACTGGACATCAATTCCAGTATTCTTGTCCATGGAGACCTGTACTCCCTTTATTAATTACATCTTCCGAGCAACTGCATCCCTGCTACTCCCTCTCTCACTGTCCTTGGTCCTCTGACTAGAGTAGCTAATTCTGTCAGATAGAACCCAGTTGGTGGCAGGTTAAGATTAACCAAACTGATTTAAGCATATGAGAGTTTATTTTTTTGGCAATTACTATGCTCTTACAACCAATATCACCCTCAGATTATATGACTTTTCAAAGCCTAATACTTTAGGCTTTAAATGGAACTCAGAGACCAGTCCTGCCTCTATTCCATGCTCACCACAACATAAAGTGTTAGTTGGTTTAAGATCCTCAGAAGTAAATCCTAACAAAAAGAATGCAACCCAAGGGTTTCAGGCTTAATCAAGTCTTCTCTACCTTCTATCTAGCGAAACTTTATTGAAGTGATATTATTTTGATATCTCTGTCAATTTCCATAGCTAGTGAAGAGTTTCTCCTATTTTAAAACTTAGTAGGTCATTTCCTTTAAAGGGTGATATCGGGGTGGGAATGGAGTGGAGAATCAAACATATATGTGTGTACTTAGTTACTACTTTTCCCTAGAAATATTTCTGTGCTTTTTGGAAAATAAAAACACTTTTTAGCCATAAGATGTTGTTTTCTCATATTTTGAGTGGTTTATTAAAATATGGTTTCCCATTTGCTATTAAGCCATTTCATTTATCCTTCCTTTCTCCCTGTCTATTGAAAATATAGAGGTTTTAAAAAAAAGTTTATACTAGTTTTTGCTAGTGGTATAAGCTTAAATTCCGTATTCTCAGAAAAATATTTGAAAAGCACTTGCTTTCAGGTGTTATTTTTAGAAATTCTCTCACTCAACCTTTTGAAATGTTCTCTCAATGCAGAGGCCTCTAAACTCTGAAAAGGCTTTTGGGGCATCATTATATCTATAGAGTATTGACTTTTTTGTTTGAATTCATAAAAAAGATTATATTTAATAACAAAAACAAACTTTAATTCAACCAATTCAACAAAACAATCATATTTTAGCTCCTCACATTCATTTCCAGC